>NC_058132.1:361417552-361426079 GCF_016433145.1 Gracilinanus agilis
AAAACAACTCTGAGGTATCACCTCACACCTAGCAGATTGGCCAAAATGAAGGAAGGGGAGAGTAATGAATGTTGGAGGGGATGTGGCAAAATCAGGACATTGATGCATTGCTGGTGGAGTTGTGAAATGATCCAACCATTCTGGCTGGCAATTTGGAACTATGCCCAAAGGGCTATAAAAGACTGTCTGCCCTTTGATCCAGCCATACCATTGCTGGGTTTGTACCCCAAAGAGATCATAGATAAACAGACTTGTACGAAAATATTTATAGCTGTGCTTTTTGTAGTGGCAAAAAACTGGAAAATGAGGGGATGTCCTTCAATTGGGGAATGGCTGAACAAATTGTGGTATATATGGGTGATGGAATACTATTGTGCTAAAAGGAATAATAAACTGGAGGAATTCCATGCAAATTGGAGAGACCTCCAGGAAGTGATGCAGAGTGAAAGGAGCAGAGCCAGAAGAACATTGTACACAGAGACTGATATACTATGGTAAAATCAAATGTAATGGGCTCCTGCACCAGCAGCAATGCAATGACACAAGACAGCTCTGAGGGATTTATGGTAAAGATGCTACCCACATTCAGAGGAAGGACTGCAGGAGAGGAAACATATAAGATAAACAATTGCTTGAATGCATGGGCTGAGGCGGACATGAATGGGAAATAGACCCTGAACAAGGACACATGTTACAACCAGTGGAAATGTGCGTTGGCCATGGGTGGGAGGAGAGCGGGGGGTGAAGGGGAAAGTAGGGCCATAAAGTATGTAAACAGGTTAAAAACAAATATTAATAAATGTCTAATAATAAAAATAAAATGTGCTAGAGATAGAAATGGTAAACTACTCCAGAATCCTCAACAAGAAAATTCCTAATGGGATTACAAAGAGTCAGATACAACAAAAATAACTCAACAACAACAAAAGAATGACAAAGCACTTTCTTCCTAACAACCTGATAAGATGGGTGATTTTTAAAAAACCTTTATCTCTTGTCTTAGAATCAATACTACGTATCTGTTCCAAAGCAGAAGAGTAATAAGGGCTAGGCAATGGGAGTTTTAAGTGACTTCCCAAGGGTCACACAGCTAGCATGTGTCTGAGATCAGATTTGAATCCAGAATGTCCCATTTCCAGACCTGACTCTCCATCCACTGAGCCACCCAGCTGCCACCAGAACAGGTGATTTTAAAGTTACATGTTAATAACATGGCAATATAAAGTTTAAATTAAGGTGAACTTAATGGAATAATATATTTAGTGTAGGAAGAGGCTGAGGATGGTAATTTAATCTAATTTGTTGCACTGGGAAGAGTAGTAGATTTGAGAGAAAAAGACCATAGATAATCACAGATCTGCCACTGATAGCATGAGACCTTTGGTAAGTCACTTAACTCATCTCAGTTTTCTTATGTTCAAAATTACGGGGTTAGACTAGAAAGCCTTATAGCTCTAAATCAATGAGCCTATAACAAAATTTTAGACAACTTAAATTTTATCCTTTATCTAGTGGCCACCTTAAAAGTAACTCGTGCTTTTATCAGAATCCATGTCTCTTGTCAGGGTGGTGTCCTGTTCCTCATGTCATCCTCCCAGCACTGAGTGAGAGGACTTGTCTCGAGGGTAAGAATTTCAGTCTGTGACTATAGATTTCCTCATTTTTCTTCTTGCGGATTTTCTCATTTTTCAGATAAAGAATCTGAGGCTTTGAAAAGTAATGATATACACAACATCACCTAGGCAGTAAAGTAGAGGGGGAAAGCTGGGTATGAATCCAGATCCTCTAACACTGAATTTAGCATTCTTTTCACAAAACAATCAAAATGATTCCATATTTGCTTCCTTTAAAAATACAACAAAAATTGGTTACCACTTTTAAGCAAAGGAGAAAAAGAACTAAAATTCTATGCTCTTGTCTAGAAGTTTCTACCTACTTCTTGCCTCTCACTTTTTAAACCAATAAAGCCCTTCTAATAATTGCTTAAATGATAAATACAAGGAGATTCGGAATTATCATTAAATGAGATAGACATGCAATTACTAGAGTAGTGAATGTGATGCGATATCAAAAACAGTATATAAACATGTCAAAATAGTAGCAATAAAAGGCCTATAAACTGTAACTTCATGACCAGAAAGAAAATGAAAGCTCTTTGTGCAAGCTGTGCTTTCAAAAAGTTAAAAGCCCTCTATAAATGCAAGTCTTTTTTTTTCCTCTTGGTTTTTTATAGGATCAGACTCTAATATAATAACGATAATAGCAGCTGACATTTATATAGCACTTTATAGTTTTACAATGCACTTTACAGACATTATCTCATTTGGTCCTCAGGACAGTCCTGTAAAGTAGGTAGCGAGGGTATTGTTATCCTAAAGATGAGGAAATCCACGTTCATAAAGATATAGGACTTGCCCAAGGTCGCATATTGTTGTTTGAACTCAGATCTTCAGACTCCAAATATAGGATCCTTTGCTACTTAGCTGTTTTTTATTTGTTTGTTTGTTTTTTAAGAATAGAAGAGAAAATAATCATTCAGTTAGTGAATCAACAAGCATTTATTAAGAACTCGCTATGGACCAGAATTGTACTAATTGCTAGAAGATAAAGAAAGATAAATAAGGACTTTTAGAAAGACATGTCATGAGAGCATTGAACATTGCCTAGCCCTTATCCCTCTTCTGCCTTAGAACCAATATATAGTATTGAGCTGAAGATGAAAAGTAAGGGTTTAAAAAAAAATAAAGACATTTCACTCCCTGTCTTTTGAACACAGGGCTTTCATGAGGAAACAAAGGGCTAAGAAATTCTGCTCTATCACTTACTTTCTTTTTTTTAAACTCTTTTTTTTAACCTCTCAGAATAGATGCTAAGTACAGGTTCTGAGGCAGGAGAGAGGTAAGGGTTAGGCAATCAGGGTTAATGGGTTTGCCCAGAGTCACACAGATAGGAAGTGTCTGAGACCAGATTTGAACCCAGAACTTTCTGCCTTTAGGCTTGATGCTCTATCCACTGAGCCACCCAAATGCCCTTCTATCCCAATTGGCCCAGGACAAAATGGAAAGTCACCAATTTTGTTCAGATTTTCTTGGCAAAGATACGGAGTGGTTCGCCGTTTTCTTCTCCTATTCATTTTACAGATGAGGAAACTGAGGCAAAAAGAGTTAAGTAACTCATCCAGGGTCACACAGCTAGGAAGTGTCTAAGGCCAGATATGAACTCAGGAAGTCTTCCTGATTCCCAGCCCAGTGCTCTACCTACCATACCGCGCACCTGCATATTTGTCTTCTCTGTCTGACAAGACCTTCTAATCTCCTTCTAAAGTAAGAATTGCTAGCAGGACTAGTTTGGACCAAGGAAGACAGATGGTGAACTGGGTGCCCCAGCATCCCTCATATTTCAGGAAATTGACAGCTACCTACTCTCCCTTTTCTAGAAGTCTAGTCTAGAATAAATATCTCCCTGTTTAACACCCTCCTCTTACTAAAAAAGTCACTTGACTACCCCTACAGTATGTTGATGGATGCACCCCACATCCCACCCTCTTAGGAATGCACCCCACACCACTCAAAGGAATATGAGATATCCCAAAGAGAGTACTTTGTTACTTAAAAAAAATCTTTGTACGCAAAGTAAAAATAAAGGCTGGTTGTAGCAAAAATTATGTTTAATGTATAACTCTCCCTGAATTTAATAGAAAAATTTCTTTTGGGGGCAGCTAGGTGATTCAGTGGATAGAGAAGCCAAGCTAGAGAAAAGAAGTTCTGGGGTTGAAATCTGGCTTCAGACACTTTCTAGCTGTCACCCTGAGCAACCCCAAACCAAGCACTTACTGCTCTTCTGTCTGGGAACCAAATGTACTATTGATTCTAAGATGGAAAGGAAAGGTTTAAAACACACACACACACACACACACACACACACACACACACACACACACACACACACATATATTTCTTTTTCTTATTAGCACTGACAGTTTTCTCACATAAGCCAAAAAAGTCCCTGGACATTAACGGATGCTATGGATTTGCCTTTTGTGGAGCAATTTGGTCCTCTTGTCAATATTACTAAGTATATATCTATGCCTTGGCTTATCATTTTAAGACTCAATGATCCCCAATTCTTCTCTTTTCATTCTCTATTCTTTCTCTCAGTGATCTCATCCACTTTCCTGGATTCACATATGATCTCTATACAAATGATGTGAGGAAGGGAGAAGGAGGAAGGAATGGAGTCTTGGTTGGCATAGTGGATGGAGAATTGACCCCAAAGGCAAGAAGACCTAAGCTTAAGTCTTGCCTCTTGCACAGTCTGGCATATTGGCTGTATGACCCTCATCAAGTCAAAAAACTCAGCGCTCTGTGTAATTTTTAAGACTATAACTTACAGAAAAGCTGCCAATATCTCTTAAACAAAGTTCCCAATACCAGTGAAGTCATAGTTCTGATTCCTATCCATAGATATGCATATACACATATATATTTATATACACATATATGCTAGCTTATATTTATCTAGTGTTTTAAGGTTTGTAAAGCCCTTTAGATCCATCATGTCATTTTTATCCTCACAACTGTATAGGGTAGGAAATATTCATATATGTATGTGTAAGTGAGCATAAAGATATATGCGTATATAAAGTCCATAAATAAAAAATATATCTCTACATATAAAATGCACACCCATATCTCTATCTATAGACATAGATGTGTTGTATAGTTCCATGTATCTATGTGTATTATATCTAGGGTTATATGTGTGTATACATATCTGTCCATGTTCTCCATCGTTCACAAGAACTCCTCCTGTCCTATATTTCCAACTACCAGCTAGAAACCATTCTTTGGCTATTCTGCTAGAACTTCAAATAAATGTCTTCCATAGAACTCACTCTCTCCTTCCCATCTTTCCCAGAAAATTTTCCTCCTTCCGGCTTCCCCTTTTCTGTTAATGGCAGTAGCATCTATCTGCCTAGTCAGCTAGACTCAAAACTTCAGAGTCATCTTTGAGTTTTACCTCTCCTCTCTCCCTCAGAGTCAATTAATTGCCAAGTCCTGGTGATTCTTATTCCCAATTGTCTATTATTCAGCTCCATTTGCGTTATCACCAACTTATTTCTTTTTTTAATTTAATTTAATCTTTCCCCAATTGCATGTAAAAACAGTTTCCAATATTTTTCAAAGAACTTTGCTTTTCAAATTCTCTCCTTCCTCCCCACCCCACACTGTGATCACCAATTTATTTCTGCTGCTCATCATTTCTCATTGAGACGATCGTTCCAGCTTTCAGGCTTCAAACCTACACACAGCTGCCAAAATCATCTTCAAAAAGTGCAGTTTTGTCCATGTCACATGCTCAAAGATCTTCAGGGGCTCCCCCTATTGCCTGCAGGAAAAAATATGAACACTTTAGTTTGGCATTTAAGGGCCTTTACAGTGTTCCTAACAAACCTTAAGTCTAATTAGCCATCTTTAAGAATTTTCATGGCTCTCCTGGAGAAGAGAGAAACTATACTTTCCTCCCCAATTTGACCAGAGAGGGAAGAACCAAGAGCAAAGGGTAGAAAGTACAAAGAGTCAGATTTAGGCTTAATAATAAGAAAATTATTCTAACATTTTACAACTAGCAGTAGCTGATTGGTTTCTTTTTCACGGAGGTTTCTGAGGAAAGTCTAGCTAGAGAACTATTTGGTTATGCTAAATAGGGGAAATAACTAGCATTTATACAAGCACTTTCAGGTTGGCAATGATTTCATTTTATCCACATAACATTCCAGGGGGAATAAGAATCCACATTTTACAGAGGAGGAAACTAAGGCAGGCAGTAGTTAAATGACTTGCCCAGGATCATACAGCTAGGAAGTGGCTGATTTCAGGTTCAGGGTTCTTCCAGCTCTAAATTCCATCCAACCCTGATATTCTATGATTTCATATGCATTCTGCATTCATGCACTCTTTGTTCCAAACAGACTGTGCTACCAGCTGGTCCCCAATTTGTCTCTATTCTCCCACATCAGTGAATTACCAGAGGCCATCCTCCATGCCTAGAATGCATTCTTTCCTCCAAGGCTCATAAAATCACAGGATGTAGAAGGGACTTTAGATCACCTGAAATATCATAGCTAGCATTTACATAGCGCTTTAAGACTGGCAAAGCTCCTTACTAATGTTATATCATTTTATCCTCACAAAAATCCTAGGAGGTAGGTGCTGTTATTAACTTTGTTTTGTAGGTGAGGAAACTGAGACTAAGAAGTGATTTAAATGACTTGCCAAAGGTGACACAGCTTAGACATGTCTGAGGTAGGATTTGGACTCAGGTTTTCCTGACTCCCAGGTCCAGCACTCTATTCATTGTGTCACTTAGCTGCTTTAGAGATAACAGGGTTCAATGTTCTCATTTTACAAATGGGTAAACTGAGGCCAATGACATGAAAGTGATTTAACCAAGGTTGCGTGAGTGGCAATTAACAGAGTAATTTTTCAAAAACTAGATCTTTTGATTTCAAATTAGGTTCTACTATTGCCATCTCATGTTACCTCCTTTTCTCTGCCTGTTTGAGGCATCTTGGCACAGTGAAACAGCTTTGGATTTAGAACCTGAGTTCAGGTGCCAGTTTTGCTGCTTGCTGTCTACGTGACCTTGACTAAGTTAGTAAAATTCTCTGGGACTCAGCTCCCTCAACTGCAAAATGAGGATTTTAGACTAGACGACATCTTAAGTCCTGAGCTTAGGGCTATTCTAGTCTCCCTCCCGTTGGCAGCTGTCCATTGGCTCCCTTCATGCATGGAAGATACCCCAATATATAAAGTACTAAAGAAACAGCTCTGAGTACTTATCTCTGTTCATTCTATCAGTGCCCTGTTCTAGAGGCTGGAGACTGAGGCAAGAGAGGTTCGAATTAATGAAAAATGTCATGAATAAACTGGTTTTTATATGAACCTCTAACAGGGGAATTGGTCAATGGGGGTGAAGAACTCATTGCGTTTGTAGGGAATTATCTATTGCTGATATATGTTATGGGGTTGATGAACTTACTTCTAGAAGTGTATGATTATATATATATATATATATATATGTATATATATATGTATGTATGTAATGGAATGCCCTGCTCCTGATTCAGATCACGCCTAGACAAAAACAGTTTTCTATTCACTCACTGTGGCCAACAAAAGCATTTTGATTAACTGCTAAACAGGGGTACATACAGGGGCAACTAAATGGCTCAGTGGATAGAGAGCCAGGCTTAGGGATGAGAGGTCCTGGGTTTAAGTATGGCCTCAGACACTTCCTAGAGTGTGATCCTGGGCAAGTCACTTAACCCCTGTTGCCTAGCCCTTACCACTCTTCTGCCTTGGAACCAATACCCAGTATTGATTCTAAGATGGATAAATAGGAACTCTCTTGATGGCGAGAAATGCTACAAGAAGAAATATTATAAGACTCCAATTAGGGAAAGAAACCTTGAACCCTTAACTTCCCAATCAGGACCACCATGTGGCCTATAAACATTAGCCTTGCTATTTCTTCTCCTCCATTGTGCTTACTCTTTCCTTGCTCTTTGGTTAAAGAGTTTTGGAATCAGAGTAACCCTGTGGCTTCTGAGAAGTCAGAAGACAAGGCAGAGTTTGCCAGCAGCCATGTCCAAGGGAGGCTATGACCCAGTCCAGAAATGGATCAACCTAGTAGCCAATACTCCATGTCCTTCAATCAAGGGAGAGAAGTAAGTCCATCAGCTGTGCCATGCCCAGAAGTCAATTCGATGGTGAAAGGCATATTTGTAGTAGTCATTGGAATTTAAATGGGTGAGAAAATTTGGTTAATTCATCCTTTAATTTTAAGAGAAAACCCCTATGTGCCTTGAGAAGTAATATTAATTTAGGTCCCTTTCAGCTCCCAAGTTGTGATGTTAAACATGACTTCTTCAAACCCATCTCAGATGGGACTTCCTCAATTAGCACAAGTACACAATTAAGTGGCACAGTGGATAGATGGTCAAGAAGACTCATTTATTTTCCTGAATTCAAATCTGGCCTAGATACTTACTAATTGTGCGACCCTGGACAAACCACTATACTCTGCTTGCCTCCGTTTCTTCATCTGTAAAATAAGCTGGAGAAGTAAATGGAACACCACTCCAGCATCTTTGCCAAGAAAACCTCAAATGGGGTCACAAAGGGTCAGATATCACTGAAAAATGACTGAACAACAAAGATGCTTGATATGTGCTTTGCTGATTGAAAGAACTTTAATTCGAAAAATGTTTATTAAGTGCCATGTGTAAGATAATATATTAAACCTTTGAAATACAAAGACAAACATTAAATAGGCTTTTTTAGCATATATTCAATTTGGAGAGATACAATCGGTTCACAGAAAAGCAAACATAAAGTAATTGAGAGACAGACAGATGGAGACAGAGAGAAAAAGAGAGACAAAGTGACAGAGGACAGAGAGACAGACAGAGAACAGAGAGAGGAAGGAAAAGAGAGAGAGAGAGAGTGAGAGAGAGAGAGAGAGT
>NC_058132.1:361428589-361465714 GCF_016433145.1 Gracilinanus agilis
TCTCTCTCTCTCTCTCTCTCTCTCTCTCTCTCTCTCTCTCTCTCTCTCTCTCTCTCTCCCAAGACAGATCTGAGTTCAAGTCCCAATTCTGTTATATACCAGCTGAGAGATCCTGGGAAATTAATTTTATTTCTCATTGTCCTAGACTCTCTAAGGCTAAAATGTGCAAAACAATGACTGATCTGTATTAATAGTTTCTTCACAAGGGAGTTCCCTATACTAATAAAATCATAGGTCCAGACCAACGTCCTAAAGACACTCATATACATACACATACGTAACTATAGTAATACTTTTAGATCTCTGTCCAATGTACTAAGCATGTATATATGTATGAATGCATGCATGCATGTTGTGTGTGTGAGAGAGAGAGAAAGAGAGAGAGAATGAGAGATAGAACGAGAGAATGAGAGAGAGAGAGAGTAAGAGAGAGAGAGAGAGTAAGAGAGAGAGGGAGAGAGAGAGAGAGAGAGAGAGAGAGAGAGAGAGAGAGAGAGAGAGAGAGAGAGAATATGAGAATGAGAATGAAGCCTTCCCTGGCTAAAAGTGTTTTCTTCCTCCTCTATCATGTTTTATCACTTTGTCTAGAACTCTCATCTATGCCAATCACATTTTCCCTTATATTATACTTATTTATGTTCATGATGAATTCTCCTCAACCCCTGCCAACACCGCTGCCCTCATTTAGATGACAAGTTCATTGATGGCAGAGACTGTCATCACCATCTCTGTTGTAACAATGCCTTAAGTAGCCTAGTATTTTCTTTGCACCTGCTACTCTTTCTTGATGCATGTTGAATTGAATGTATTTGTCAATGCTAAACCTATATACATAATTTGGAGCTCTTGTATTTGCTGATATATCTCACCCTGCCTATTAATATTCATTGTAGATAGAGGACTTGTTCTTCTTAAAATGCCACCATGGTATTTTATTCTTCACCACTTAATTATTTACAATCTTAATTTTCATTATAATTATCATCTAGTCAGATTCCACTTCTGTTCTTCATTGGCAATTTTCCCTATTATTTGTGATTTTCCGTGATAGCTATAGAAGCACACTGTACAGTTTTAAATATTAATCATATGGCATGAGTAGTATTTCTCCCCTGCCTTCATTCTGAGTCTTGGTTTCTAATGTAAGGCAATATATCAAAGGATATGAAATACAATTGTTAAATAACTTCATTATTCATGTATTTTAAATATTGCCGTCATTACAGTGATTAAAAATATTTGGAAAGCTAGAAATGGAACTCTGTTTTAAGGAATGTGTAGCTTATTCACTGTATTGTTAAAAATGATGACAACAACAAAGCTTAGTAGAAATTTTAGCCAAACACTATTAGGTCCCCCAAATTAGGAAAATCATATTGGTCCAATTCTCACTTATCCATATGCTTGAACTTGGCACAGTCCTCTCCACACCTGAACCAGACTGGAATGGAAAGGAGATGACTTTGGAATGTCTTTGTCAATCCTTTACGCTTTGTGAAGCTTCTTTATTTTCCTGTGCTTCGTCTGCTCCAATTTTTCTGAAGTAATTTCTGTAGGGGCCCAAGACTCTTTCCTCATGACCTTGGGCAAATTTACTTCAACTCTCTACATTTCAATTTCTCTGTCTGAAATATAGGCATCCTCTCAAAAGAATATAGGCAAGATTGAGGTCAGATTGTGTATAAACTGGCTTTATTTCCCTGGATGCTAGGTATTATCTGATATAAATTAGTAGCACTGGCTACGTGGTTGAAAGTGTCCTGGACCAGGAGTCAAGAGATCTGGGTTCTAGTTTCAAGTTTATTAATTAGTGCATGAGTGACCTTTAGGAAGTAATTCACTTAACCTCTCTTGGGTTTCATTTTCCTTAGGAATGAAACTAAATGGCTAGACCAAATGGTTTCTAAAATTCCTTCTGCCTCTAATATTTTGATTCCCTGTTTAAATTGTTACTTTGCCCTAACCGGAGTGTGAATATACATTATTAAGGAATAGTCCTAGTTTATTGTAGTAAATGGTTTGAAATATATAGTCTAAGAATCCTGGAATTTTGCTATTTCATCTGTTCTATAGTCTCTTTAAATAATTAATAAAATGAACATATGATAGACTTCTTTTACCTTTGTATGTTATCCTGAACTCTTTGGTAGAAAGATGCTAAATGGACAAGGCATCATTATTATTCATAGCATTTGTGATTCATCAGAGATGAGCTGGATACTTTAAGTTTCAATGACAATAATCATGCTTAGCATGAGCAAAGTTTCCTTCAGGAGGATAAATACTTACAGACCTGATCTCATTAACCCCCACAGCAGCCCTAAGAGGTGGGAAGAGAGGAAATGTACAGGAAAGAGAGTATTAATTATCACTATAGAACAGATGGAAATCCTAAGGCACGGGAAAATGTCATTTGCCCAAGATAACAGAGCAAGTTAGTAACAGGTATGAATAAAATGAAGAATCTCTGCCTGTGAGTGTGAATCCAGCTATCCAATCATTTTTATTTCTAATTTTTTAAATTAAAAACTCACTTCATTCAAAGATTATTTTATTTTCCCAATTATATGTAATAAAAATTTCAAGTACATTTTTTCCCAAAATGATAAGATCTGAATTGTGTCCATCTCTCCCTATCAGCCCTTCTTCCTCAGAGATGGCAAACAATTTCCAATCATTTTTAAAAGAATTTGGTGAATTGGAGGGAGGAAAAGGGCAGTTAAACAAAGGACCAGGAGCCCCTAGAAATCTAACCCAGGTTCTAGGTATGTCATGAGGCCAAAGCCTCTCCAAACTATAGCTTATAAACTTTTTGTTATGATGATAATAACAGATAATTTGGAGAAGCAGATAAATGTGTCAGGACCAAATAGAGCTTCAAGTCAAGAGCCACAGATTGACAGGCTTCAGTGAGGAAAGGAGGGGGCTAAACACTCCTAGATCTCAAACCCCTCCCCTTCTAACAGTTGCTGTTTCAGTTGGGTATGAAGACAGGATCAGATCCTAGTAAGTTTCTGTTATGGCTGAAACCCCCGTGATGTTTCTTTTCTTTAATTTATATTCCTCACAGATCTGATAGATGAGTAAAAAGAAGCTAGTTATCTAACTGTTGAGGACAGAGAAGATCTTCTTAAACTGACAGCAGACAGGATTCAAACTAGATGTCCAGACTGAGTTGTGAGTATTCCCCCAAATAATTTCCCAGGCACCGATTTGAAGGTAAAGGTTATATTAGAAAATAACAAGGAAAAACTAGAGAGGTTAATGAAGGTATTTGAATAAGGAAAGGTGATCTTGAACTATTAAAGTTGAAGCTGCCCTTCCCCCTCACCGGAGGGGTGAAGGCACCTAACTGAACTTGTTAGATAATTTATATATCTAATCACTAAGTCACTAGGTAATTATATATTGATATTAATGAAGAATAATATTAACAAGCAGGCTAACCCTGAGTAGAAACCACTGGCTTATGCTACAATGGCCACCTCAGGTGAACCCCCAAGTCTGGAGTAGTAAGCAGGGTGTCTGTTCACTTCAACCTCCACAAAGTAACTGTCTCAAACCCTTCTCAACTGCCCCCTCACCCAAAGTTCTCCAGGGGGGTCCCCTGGAATTCTAGGTGAGGCTGTCCCTGTACCTTTGCAGGGATTCCATGCTTTGCATATCCACACAACACTTTTGCCAATGTATTCACTTTTATTAGTCATTCAGAGAATACTTTGGATTCAAAATAAACACATTTAATGAAATAGCATAGTAATAAAAATATTATCTCTCCATAAATCTTGAGCTCACTTTTCTATAAATTAATAAAATGGGGGAGGGTGTGAGCAGCTGGATAGCTCAGTAGATTGAGAGCTAGGCCTAGAGATGGGAGGTCCTGGGTTCAAATTTGAGCAAGTCACTAAACCCCCATTCCCTAGCCTAGCCCTTAACACTCTTTTGCCTTGGAACCAATGCATAGTATTGATTCTAAGACAGAAGGTAAGGATTTTTTTTAAAATCAAGCAATCAATAAAATGAGCATGAACATGGATCACAAATGGAGTATATAAAAGTGGATATATACATGTAGCCTGGGTACCTATTCAGAGGGGTATATTATGCTTCTGACTCTGTAGAATTGATATTTTTTGTTTTTTTTTTTCATCAAATAGCTGCCTTCTAAGCCTGTTCCAAATAGGTACAGTATATATTGTATGGTCTAGGCAACTATGCAATGGATAGAGTTCTAAGCCTAGAGTCAGAAAGATTCACCTTCCTGGGTTCAAATCTGGCCTTGGATTCTTACCAGCTGGGTGATCCTGAACAAATCACTTAACTCTGTTTGCCTCAGTTTTCCTCAACTGTAAAATGAATTGGAGAAGGAAATGGCAAACCATTCCAAGTATCTTTGCCAAGAAAACCACAAATGGGGTCACAAAGAGTTGTACGTGACTGAAAAATGATAGAACAACAAATTATATATTCCCCAAAGGGTATAACAATTGTTCTTCAACTTCCAACAAACTTCTGGGTCCCTACCTACCTCTGCCACTGATTGTGCTTGGGATTCCATTTTTTTGTTGTTGTCATTGAGTTGTTTCAGTCATGGCCAATTCTTCGTGACCCCATTTGGGATTTTCTTGGCCAAGATACTGAACTGCTTTGTCATTTCCTTCTCCATCTCATTTGACAGATGAGAAAACTGGGACAAACAGCGTTGTGATTTGCTCAGGATCACACAGCTAGTAAGTATCAGAAGTCAAATTTGAACTTAGGTCTTCTTGATTCTAGGCTTGGCATTCTATCCACTACACCATCTAGCTGCCCCAGGATTCCTCTTCAGGGAGGGCTATGGTCCTTCTTTGTTTCAATGGCTATAAAGCTCTTCCTCTATCAGGTTATTTATGATAGATGACATATGTCCAAATTAATATCGTGTCTACTCTTTAAACTTATTCCTTAAACTACTTCTACTGTCTCCTCTAAGTCCCTCAATTTAACTCTCACCTCACTTGTGATTAGAAATCCACTCTTATCCTGCATACTAGATAAGACAAATATTCCCAGGGTTCTACTTTGTCAAATGGACAAAAAGCCAAGTGATACTACTGCGAAGAAACGATTTTTAACCTTTCTGATCATGCTTCTCTATTCCATGCAAATGACAAGGACTGAGCTGGTTAGAAAAACAAAAAAGACTAGTGACCTTTGTGCTCCTTCCCCCAAGTAACAAATCACTGCCTGGTCTCTCTCTAGTCTGTCTGCATAAATAAATTTTAAACAACTGTTCAAGTCAAGGGTCAGGATTATCGTGACAGGTAATTAATTTTTTTCACATTTATGAAAACAGAACAAAACAAGTCATATTAAGACTTATGCAAACATAAATCAGAAGACAAAGTAATATATATGCATATGCATTACTTTGTACCTATTATACATAATATAAACCACACATTATATGTACGTATATATGTGTGAATGTATGTATACACATAGAGTTCTTCCTTTCTTGTGATGTTATGTTATCTTAGAGTTTATTCACATCTAGTGAGTAGCCCTATCCCCTGCCCAGGACCACTTGCCTTCGGGGTTCTGGGGTACCCTGAGGGATCTTTTTCTACTGCCTTCAGCATATTATTGCTATGTTCCTCCTATTGTTAGGGGCCTTTTGACTAGCACCCTAGTTTCATATAGCTACTTAATATTGATTAGCTTTTACCAATGAATATTTATTTCAAAGGTATAACAAAAACAAAGGAACTAGCATCATTTATCCCCTTTCTCACAAAGGGTAAATCCCAAAAAGTTCATATGTAAAGGAAGTGTCTCTGTCAAATGAATCCTTGTCTCAGTTATTCTTCAGCTAGAGCCTTGAAAGTCACCTCCAAAGGTCTTACCTTACTCCTCTGGGTATCAGTGCCAACCTGACTGTCAAAAACCAGCCTAGACTCTGATTCCTGGATTCCTATGACTCACTCTTTCAACCTTACACAAGTGCCAAGGTTGAAGATGCCATTTTCTTTTTATTTATTTATTTTAAAAATTTTGCCTGGTTTACATGATTCATTTTTCCCCCTCCCCTCTTCTCTCAACCCTCCCGGAGCCAATAAGCACTTCCACTGGGTTATACAAGTATTTTCATTTGTACCCGTTTCCATATTATTCATTTTTGCAATAGAGCAATCTTTTAAAACCAAAACCACAAATCATATACCCATATGAAAAAATGATAAGGAAGACTCCATTTTCTCAAGAACAGAAAAGAGAGAACAAAAAGGCCAAAATCTGAGCTCTCTTTCTTGGGTCCATTGCAAAGCAGGCATAGTCTCACTGGAATATACATTGAGCCAAAGAGTCACCAAGATCCCCCAAGAACCAATGAAGCAATAACAGGAAGTAGCCAAAACTGACAGATCTTTTGGAATGTCTCCATAACCTATAAGGGGCAGCTAGGTGATGCAGTGGATAGAGTGCCAGGCCTGGGGGCAGGAAGACTCATCTTCCTGAGTTCAAATCTGGCCTCAGATACTAGCTGTGTGATCCTGGGCAAGTCACTGAACCCTGTTTGCCTTAGTTTCCTCATATGTCAAATGAGCTGCAGAAAGAAATGGCAAACCCCTCCAATATCTTTTCCAAGAAAACCCGATTGGGGTAATGAAGACCCACAAGAATAAACTGCAGTAGGGGCAGCTGGGTAGCTCAGTGGGGATTGAGAGCCAGGCCTAGAGACGGGAGGTCCTAGGTTCAAATCTGGCCTCAGACACTTCCCAGCTGTGTGACCCTGGGAAAGTCACTTAACCCCCATTGCCTACCCTTACCACCCTTCTGCCTTGGAGCCAATACACAGTATTGACTCCAAGACGGGAGGTAAGGGTTTAAAAAAAAAAAAAAAAGAATAAACTGCAGTGACACAGCCAATCAAAGATCCTACTCTTCAACATGTGGTTAAGCCAGCCAAAACCAATTACAGAATGCCCATGCATGCTCCATAAGTCTCCCTAAAGGCATTTTTCATACATACCATTGTTTTATCACAATATTCTTGAAAGCAAGTCTTCTCGCCCCTCCATGTGGAGAAACACTGTCCTAATAGAGTTGTGCAAGGGCCAGATCCCCATCACATACACAGAGTGGGATTTCATTTACTCTAGACATTAATCTGTAACTCTTCTGTGTTTTGATAGTTCCTTATTAGATGCTCACAGATACAGCTGAAGAAGACAAACATTTGCATGACTTTTGGTGAACCAACATTTATCTTGCATTTTTTTCTGGTCCTGTAGTTTAGATCAGGACAAATGGTAGTTATACATTGTTCTATTGGCTCCTAGCATCAGACCATCTTCTAAATGAAAGTGGGCAGCAAAATATTCACCAGGGTCAGAAAGACTCCTCAGAAACACTGTTGTTGCCCTGACCTCCATTTTTCATGTCACATGGCATTACCATGGTATCCAGGCGACCTGCTGAACCAAATAAGAAGTGATAGCCAAGAAAATAGGATCCAGGGTTCCGATGGTAATTATATAAGCTATGTACAAAGAAAGCATCTGAAATAATGGACAAGATGAAACTGAATTTGGAGAAATAAATTGTGACAAGTCAACAGACCAGATGATCTGAAAGAAGGAACATTTCACTAGAGAAAAGGGCAAAAGGCAGAACATCAAGGGTTCAGACTGGGTGAAAACAAACACAGCATGGTAGACCCAAGAGTAGAATCTGAGTTGGAGGTAATCAAAAGTGGAATCCAAGGAGAAGCAATATCAATGACAAGAGAAAATGATTTAAAGAATTCAAGGAAACCAAGGGAATGAGAGTTGCCCACTCTCTCCATGGTCTAGTACAGGGGTGGGCAACGTATGGCTCTCGAGCCATATCTGGCTCTTTTGAGGGCCAGATATGGCTCTTTCTGCAGGAGCCATAAAGTCAATTTTTTTTCAGGCACTGTTACAGGAGTGCCCACTGTGAGCACTGTATGGCTCTCACAAAATTACATTTTAAAAAATGTGGCGTTTATGGCTCTCACGGCCAAAAAGGTTGCCGACCCCTGGTCTAGTACCTTGCCTCCTGACCTCATGCATTCCTCTGTATTTCTATTCCCTCATAGGGAAGCAATGTCAAATGATAGAACCACCAAAAAGTAGACTTGAAGTCAAGAAGAGCTAAGTTCATATCCTGGCTCAGATATCAGCCTTGAGACCCAGGCAAGTGATTTAACCCCTGTTAGTCCATTTCTTCATTTTTCAAATGAGGATAATAGCATCTACCTCCTACAGTTATGAGAATCAGATGAGATAATACATGTAAAGGACTTTGCAAAACTTGAAGTGCTATATAAATGTTAGTTAATATTACTATAGTTTCATTATGTTATAGCACATTGTATCTCATAATAGTATTATGTGTAATATTATATATTATAGTATTCACTATGGCTTTGAACCTTATCCTTTCCATTGCTTTACTTCTGGGTGCAAGAGACCATTAGCTTTTAGTTTCTACCCATCTTTCAGGTAGCTAGGTGGCACAGTAGGCTCCGGGAGTCAGGAAGACCTGAGATCAAACCCAGACTCAGACATTTACTGTGTGGCCATTTACAAGTGCCTGAACTCTAAAATGAGGATAATATATAGCATCTACCTTCCAGGGTTGTTGCAAGGGTCAAAGGAGTTCATAATTGTAAAACATTTAGCACAGTTCCTGGCACATAGTAAGCACTATATAAATGTGAGTTATTATTACCATCTGTGGGATTGGAATAAAATCTGAGAGATCTAAATTTAAATAACATTCAAATTTTGAAGTGGATAATGAGCTGATTGCAGAGTCTGGAGGATGTGGGTTCAAGTCTTGCCTCTAATACATGGTAGCTGTTTGACCTTTGGACAGATCATTTAATATCTTAGTGCTCTTAGCAACCATAAGGCCCTAAGTTGCAAATAAAGTGCTAATTTGCATTGGTGGAAGGAGCTTCCTCATCTGAGAATTCCTTCTACCAATAAAATCATAGCTATGGTCTCTATCCCTTATTAAATCTGTCATGCAACTCACTGGCCTGATAAACTCCATATCACACCATTTGCAATGGCTATTTGGATTAGGGAATGCTTGGATCAGAAGTGAGTATGTTTTCTACCTTTGAAGTCAGAGGTAAGGTTTAGGCATTTTCAAAGAGTCACATTTGTTCTCTGTTCCATAACACGAAGCCCTGAAGAAACACGAAAGCAGTACTATTTTTTTACTATTGGAATCCGAAATCTATAATGTCAGAGTAAATGCCAACCTTGCTTCAGTCTCAAGAGAAAATCTTTCAGATATTTGCAGAGTCCCTGTCCAACTAGGTTATGGTTCAGGATAATAAGTCCGAACTATTGAGACAGCTAAGTGATAAAAGCCAGTGCTACTTTTCAATGTGGTCTACTTGAGACTATTATCTCCTTGAAGGCAGAAATGCTGTTGATTCAACTATAACCACCCCCCAAAATATTCATTGGGGACTTCCTGTGCTCAGAACACTTTGCTAGGCACTGGAAAAGAGATAGGGTTCAGATAAAACATAGAACTTGATTTCATGGTGTATAATCTAGTCAGGAATTCTGACGGGCAGCTATGAAGTGTGGTGAATGGAGTATTAGACCTGGAATCAAAGAAAAGTATCTTCCTGAATTCAAATCTGGCCTTAGACACTTACTTGCTGGGTCACCTAGGCAAGTTACTTTGCCCAGCTTGCCTCAGTTTCCTCATCCATAAAAAAATGATCTGGGGAAGAAAAATGGTCAAACACTCCTGTATCTTTGCCAAGAAAATCCCAAATCAGATCATGAAGAGTAGGGCACTACTGAAACAACTAAATAACAACAGAAGAATACGATACAAACATAGATACCAATGAAACATGGTATTACATAGAAAGGAAAGATATAGTGCAAGTGTCCCACCTCATATGGAAGTCACTGCATGCTTTGGGTCAGCATCTACTCAAAATAATGAGAGCACACGAGCCCTGACCAACTTTCCTTTGGCCGGATTTGACCAGAGAACCACTAGTCCAAAGCAAAAGACATTTATTTAAATGGTCTAGCAAAAGATTTGACAAGGAGAATTATCTCCACCATCAGAATGTGCCTCTTCACACCATCAGAAAAAGACTCTGGCAGCTTGTAGGCAGTTGAACCAAATAAACCTTCTGTCTCTCTCAACACAATAACTAGAGCTGGCACTATCACTCAGAGGGATAGATGGAAGGAAACCTTGGTGATTTTGGAGTACACTGGGAATCTTAGAACCCAAATTGTCAAACACTGAAGCCAGCAGCATGGCTTTCCAGAAAGAAATTATATCTAAGGAGAATGTCTCTCAGGGAGGTAAACCAATACTTTATTTTACCATTTTTGTCCCCATTGCTTCTGCTACTTGCATCGTCCCAGCAAAGATTAGCTGTGATGGCCATGCCATGGTCTTTTTCTTCTGGCCTCTCCTTCCCAGCTTTCTTTCAAAAACATCATGCTCAGACATTCTCAAACCATGGGCTTATGCAAGTGCCCTTAGAGACAAGATGTTCAGGATGCTCTCTCAACCAATGAAGCCTTCTAGGACATAAAACAGATATAGTCCAAAGGGTCAGTGCCTAGCCACATGCATTTCCTAATGTCCCCAAAAACTGCTGTATGAGGTTGGCAATGGGGGAGGGAGGGGAAGGTCATTACTGACCCTGAGGGGATGGGAAGAGACTTCATAAAGCAGTCAGTCAGTGGCAGGCCATTTACAGACTCCATATGGAGCAGAGAATGCATGGTTCTGAAATGATGTATGTTTTCCAATCATAAAATCATTAGAATCAGGCTTTAAATGATAGACAAGGATTCAATAGCAGGAGAAGAAGAGGAGGTTCACATTCCAGGCATAAGAGTCAGCAAAATCGCAAAGCAATGGGAGGGCAGTGGATATTTGAGTATATTCAAGGGCAGAGAGCAGTTTAGCTCAGCTAGAGCCAAAGATATAGAGGAGAATAATATGAAATAAGACTTGAAAGATGGTGCCAAATTATGGAGGGCTTTGGATGCCAGGGAAAGATGTCTGAACTTCATTAGGTAAGCAAAAGGGAATTACTGGAGATTTTTGAGTAGAGGAGTGGTGTGATAGCCACTGGAGTGTTACTTGTACATAAGAAAGATGATTCGAGCATAGGTAGGCAGGGGAGATTTGATGGAAAAAGACTGGAGACATGAAAATGTTTAAGGAGTCTTGCAGAATCCATGGCAGTTGAGAGGTTTCCTAGGGCATCATAGCTTCATCTTTTTGTTGTTGTTGTCATCTCAGTTGTGTCCGACTATTTGTGACCCCATTTGGGGTTTTCTTGGATGAGATCTGAAGTAGTTTACCATTTCCTTCTCTAGCTCATTTTACAGATGAGGGAACTCAGACAAACAGGGATAAGTGACTTGCTCAAGCTCACACAGCTAGAACGTGTCTGAGGCCACATTCCAACTCTCAAAGACAGTCTTCCTGGCACTTTATCCAATGTGCCATCTAAATGTCTAACTTCCTCTTACATGAAATAAGTATTGGGACTAGAACTCTTATTTCACTGATGATATAGAGAAGTTCCTGGGGAAGAAACTTCTGCAGATAAGCACCTTCTCTGCAATGTTTTGTCTTAGAGAGAGTCCCTTAGAGCACCAAGAGGTCAAATGATTTACCCATGGTTACACGGTCAATATATGTCAGAAATGGGACCCAATCTTTCTGGTTCTGAGAATAGCTCTCTTTATCCATGCAACCCTAACATTCCTATAGCTCACCAATGATAAGAAGATAAGTGAAAGCTCCTGACACAAAGTCATTTTTATAGATAAAAATAATAAGTGGACAACTTACCAACCAGTTTCTCCAGGCCTCCTTTGTAACCTTCCTTACCCTCCGACCTCTTGGAGCTTCCCACCCCAAACCACCGGAGCTGAGTTCAAGTGCACCTAAGATCTTCATGGCTATTGCAATTTTAGGCTCTCAGATTTGGGAACTGAGTCATTTTCAGTTTCAGTTGCCCTTTCCCAGGACGAGAGGAAGCTTGACAAGTCTGAAGCACCCCCACTGCTTTAAGCCTCCTTTTCCCTTCCTCCAGTAGCCCACATGCTGACTTGAAGGAGCCTTTGACTCCCATGACTAGTGTAATTGGGGACACCTGGCTTTTAGTGGAAACTCCATGACAGTATCTTAGGGAAAATCCCATGACCAGGAAAAGCCAATACCCTTGAATCAGATCAGCCTTGGATCTGGGAAAGGAAGGCCATGTAAAACCCCTTTGAAGCCCAGGGAACAAAAAGGTAGAGAAGGGAGATGATCAGAAATACTCAACCGATTAAAAGTAATGAAGCATCACAGAAAAGAATAGTTAACTAATAGAAGGAGAGAGGGGAAGGGTGAAGTAAGGGACCTAAGTGCAAAACCTTCACAGGACACCCCTCTCAGCAGTGTCCCAAAAGAAACCTTACTGGCTTTTTCATGACCCTGAGCCAATTTAGGGTTTAAAGAAACCCATTTATAAAAGGTGGGAGTGTCCTGGAGAGTTCTAGGGTTCTCCCTGCAGCTGTGTTCAGTTGGAGCACTCTCATCCTTTGAAAAGAGACAGTCTGTCCCTGGAGGTCTGAAAGAACAAAGGACTGACAGCAAGGGCTAAGAGACTGAAGCGATAGCTCTGGGCCTTCCAAAGGGCGAAGACTGGCAGGAAGCACATTTTCTACAAGGACACCATGGGGAAAAAAATCATCTAAGTAACTGATTATGAGGGACAAAAGCTGATAAAGGAGAAGAAACAAATGGGCACTCAAAGAAAAGATCCATTTCAGTGAATGAGTACTTTGAAACAAAGGAAATTCAATCAAAATCCCCTGGGGAAGGTGAAGATAGAACAACAAAATCCGGAAAGCCCCCTGAGATGACAATGGAGCAATTCCAAAAACCCTCTGCTGTGGTTGAGAAGAGCAATCAAATGAGTGTATTTCAATAATCCAGGCAGATGGTAATTAGATGCTGTAGTACAGTATGATGGCAATGGTAACAGAAAAGAAGTGAAAATTGGTGAAGTCAGTCCATCAATAAACACTTTTCAAGGGGGCAGCTGGGTGGCTCAGTGGATTGAGAGCCAGACCTAGAGATGGGATGTCCTAGGTTCAAATCTAGCCTCAGACACTTCCTAGCTGTGTGAACCTGGGCAAGTCACTTGACACCCATTGCCTACCCTTACCACTCTTCTGCCTTGGAGCCAATATACAGTATTGACTCCAAGATGGAAGGCACGGGTCTTAAAAAACAAACAAGCAAATAAATAAATAAACATTTATCAAGCACCTACTATGTACCAGGTACTGTGCTAAGCACTGGAAAAATACAGAAAATGATATAAGACAGCCCTGGTCTCAAAGGAATTCACTCTCTAAGAAGGCAGCAAGGTGGCACAACAGATAGATGAATCTTTAGTCAAGAAGACCTGCATTCAAATTTGGCTTTAGGCACTAGTCATGGCTTCTTGGGTAAGTTATCTAACCCCTGTTTGTTGTTGCCTCAAGGGAAAGGCTAGATCATTTGCTCTGTGTGTCTGAAAGAGTACAGCTGAAGCAAGAATAAATAATAAAAGTTACCAAACAATCAAAGAGGTTGTTGTTCATCCTTTGTTTTCAAAGAGGACCAATGACATCACAGGGTGAATTGCATGTAAGTAAGTCAATGCTACATAAAATCATCAGCTTCCCTCTCTCTTCCAGAGTCATCAAAGTCCAGTAGCCAAAGTCAAGACAATGGTGATGGCTCAGGATGCACTGAATGACCTTGGCATCTTCAATGTTTGACCAAGCTTTGAGTTCTTCATAGCAGCTGCTTCCGCTGCCATCATGGCCATTAGAATAAATTCTTCTCAATTACCCATTATGCTAGGGGAAATCTTCACATAGTTAGGGTAGATGTCTCCCTAATTCACTAACAGTTTTGAGGTTACCCTCCATCTGGTCTGATTCATCTGCTGAGAAGGTGTTACTGAGGTGTGGCTGCTGTAACACGTTCAGCTTCTTGGAGTACCCGGTAAGAGCTGGGTGAGAGGTGGGGCACCAAAAGTTGATGAGCAGCTCTGGAAAGGGCTTGGCAAAACCTTCATACAAGAAGTGTTAGTCCTCTCTTAACATCCTGTACACCCCGATACAATGGAAGGGGTAGAAGAAAAAGAGACAGGTCATAGAGAGAGATTTAAAGCTTTTAAAGACAGACATATATAGCAGTTCAGTTGCTTATATAGGCTTAAAAAAAACAAACTATAGTGGATTATTGGAAATAGGCATCTGCAGGTGGACAGAAATTTCTCAATGCCTGCATCCTCCAGGACCTGAGAATTGGTAGTCTGTGGCTGATGAGACAGCCCTCTGCCAGTATAGCTCTTGGCTTGAAGAAAAGTTAAAAGAAGCTTACTACCTGGGAACAGTATTCTTCAGAATACTGTTAACAGAAATGAAGAATGATGTCCAATGTAATTGCCAAGACCTTCAGCACTTCAGGAGTTTGGGTTGGTAAATATCATTGTTCATGTAACCCACAAATTATCAGACTAAGAGAAAAACTAGTCCCTATCTAGTTGTAGAGAGACTAGGCAACCTGCTTGTTTATATAATAGCCCCAAAGATTCAGTTCTGTAAAACCAATTCACCACATCTTTTTATTTTCTGTAGTTGAGTTGGTTGGACTCCCTGATGAGAAAGTAGACTGACCAGCGGGTTCCTTGGCCAGTTCTAAGCAAAAGGCACTTGTCAGTTGTGCAAAGACTTTTTTACCCAGACAATAGATCAGAAATAGACATTTTGACATATTGAATGTCCCAACGAACAGTTCAAATAGAGAAAGATGGAAAATACATTTTTTGTCTATAAATTTAGCCCTAGAGATTCCTATGGTACAGGCATACTCCACAGAACACAGTGATACTGTTAGGCAGATTGGACTTTCTACAAGTCAGGTTTGGGGAAATCAGATCGATAGTTTTTTTTTTGTTTTTGTTTTTGTTTTTAAACCATTACCTTCTATCTTAGAATCAATACTATGTTTTGATTCCAAGGCAGAAGAGTGGTAAGGGCTAGGCAATGGGCACAGAACTAGGAAGTGTTTGAGGCCATATTTGAACTCAGGATCTCCCATTTCTGGGCCTGGCTCTCAATCCACTGAGCCACCTGGCTGCCCCAGCTCTACAGCATTTTAGATCAACTTCTTCTAGTATAGAGGCATGTAGCTCAGCAGGTCATATGAGAACTACATATATTTGCCCAATAACCCCATTTACCTATGTTGTTATAAGGGAAATTAGAGAAATGATTGTACCTGAAGCCAAGGAATAATGTTAATATTTTTCCACATAATGTGTCACTTGCATTTAATTACATATGTTCATTAATGCACATGCTAATTGCTGTTTTCCTGAGTATGCTTCTGTTTTATCATCTCCTTGTTCCTGTTTACTTGCATTTGTGTGAGTATCATGCATATATTATAGCTATATTTGATAACTATGTTTAGTTTCATTATTTATTGTATATATGCTGCTGGTTCACTACTTTTTTTTACATTTTTAGACTATCAATGCTATTATTATTTTATTCTTGCTTTTCTCTTTTGTGCAGATATGTATATGAATGCTGCATGTCATTTTGACTTTTCATTGAAGCACTCAGATCTATTCTGAGAATTCACTGATGTAAATTTACTGCAAAATAGCATCCTAAGACGATTTTCTGGGATTTGGGGTTAATTATACTTACTAAGTGTTAGTGTTGCTTTGGTGATTCCAGATATCAAGCTGTGCCATGGATGATTTTTAAAGGGACTGAAAATTTTCTGGGTCTGGGGAGGAATGTAGTAGGTCATCAAAGATCAGTGTCTCATGGCATAGAGACGATCCTTAGTACCTACCTACTTGAGCCTCTGGAGACTGACTAATGACATGACACTAGCATAGTGCCTTGGAAGAGGGTAGAACTGAAGTCTTATAAGAGATGAGAAGTATGTAAGCACTCTGAATGTCTTGGGAGTACCACATAGCCACTGGAAGGGGCAAGTATGAGAATGACTGCAGTAAGTGGTTGCCTAGTGCTGTTGCTACTGCTACTGTTGCTGCTGCCATGATTGTAACAAGAAATGAAACACAGAAAAGCTAGTAACTAGCTCCATTATTGAGAATGGAAAATAGTGGCACCCTACTTCCCCATCCCTTACATCACTCTCGCTCTTCTACTGAGCCTCTATCCTTGATCCTCCTTTCTTTAAGAATTGTTCAATCTTTGTATTTTTCTTGTGTTTTCAAAAGAAAGTATTTCCTCTAAAATATAATTTATTTTATATTTGTGTGTCTCTGTGGGAGATGTTTATACAGACAAAAGGGAGGCTATGGTCATCCAGGGACAAAGTAGGAGAGATAAAAAATTTTCTTTCTAACAGCTGAGATCACCAGATTGGGTTTTTAGTTGAACAAAAGAGGTTTTATTGATACATATTATTACTTCTCCCTCAAAATAGAGAAGAATAAATAAATCCAGGCTACTTTGGACATAAAATGAACTAGCAGTTTTCTGGAAGGTGCATGTCTATTAAGTGAACATGAGTCCTTAGGCAACTTCACTTTCTGTTTTCTCTACCAGAATAGATTTGAAAGAATTCCATTCCCCCAATGGGTAGAGGGAGGACACTGATTAGAGGGAAGGTGACCCCTCCAGTGAAAAGCTAGGAAAGAGTAGCTTTTACCCTTATTACAGTGGGAAGCCAGAGCCAGAGCCAGTGGCACAGTCTCACACACACACACACACACACACACACACACACACACACAATAATTCTACTTAGTCAAATACTTTTTGCCTGCAATGCACTATCAGATGTATATTGAAATGTTCCTGTTTATTAATGATCATTAAATTCACAATCAAAACAAAACAAAACAAAAGTTGTACATCTTGGAGTTGGTATGATTCCAACAGATAATGAGATTTAAGTTATTAGCATGCTGATGAGTGGCTGAAATAGGTTGCAGGTGAGGGAGAGAGAATGCCATCAGAGTTGAAGAGACTGAGAAATTTTGTGGTCAGATTGTTAGAGAGGTTTCCACTGTGAATCTGGAAGTCACCAAGAATCACATTAGGGAATAGATTGAAGGAAAAGACTAATTTAGGTACTAAACTCATTGACAAAGTTGGGAGAACAGTTTGGAGGCTAGTGAATAGCAGGAACAGAGGTGGGGAAAGGGACATGTAAGAATGTTGTGAAAGCTACAGGGGCAAAATGGTCTCTTGGGAGTGGTATTAAAGGAACAGTCAAAGGACAGCAGTGGGCAGCAAGGGATATGCACCTGCATCTCCTCCTGGACAGCCGAGTTGGGGAATAGGAGAAGGAATGGCTTTCAATAAAAGGATGTGACATCTTAAAGGGAGAGCAAGGAAATAAAAGTAATACTGCCTGAAAAATTAAAGGTTATAGGGGACTTGGTTGAGTCTATATTTGAACTGTGAAGTACATAAAGAAATGTTCTAGCAGATGGGCAATTAGAATTGGAGTGGATCTGAGAAGAAATAGGACTGACCAGAATTGGGACGAGGGATTAGGAAGATAATAGTAAGGGTCATACCTTAGACTTAGCTATTTCATGGATTTATGCTGCTACCAAGATGTACAATAGTAAGAGTGATTCATAACAATAACAGTTAACATTTGTATAGAACTTACCATGGACTGTCTGTAAGAAATAAAATGGATATAGATTAGATCAGAGACCTCGAAATTTCAATAACACATGTCCCTAAGTGCTTTGTGATTATCTCATTTTATCCTTGCAACAACCTTTGGAGGGAGGTGCTATTATCCCCATTTTATGAATGAGGAAACTGAGGCAGATAGAGATTAAGGGACTTCTCCAGGATCACACAGTTACTAAGTATCTGAGACTGGATTTGAACCCAGTTCTTCCCAACTTTCAGGCCCAGCACTCTATCTACTGTGTCACCTCAATGCAGAAGACATCTATCTCAGAGTTCCAGAAATAATTTGAAATGTTAATGAGTGATTTGAAAAAATGCATAGATTGTGAGAGTTGGAAGGGAGTTTAGATTATCTAGTTAGAGAAGCATAGAATTTAGAGTTGAAAGAAACCTTACAGGTTATATCATCCAATCCTCTTCATTTTATAGGGCAAGCGTGAGGAGCATAAATACAGATGATGTGGTCTCTTTTTTTTTTTTAAACTTTTACTTTCTGTCTTAATAACAACTCCAAGACAGAAGGGCAAGGACTAGGCAAATGGGGTTAAGTGACTTGCCCAGGGTCACACAACTAGGAAGTGACTAAGACTAGATTCTAATTAGGTCTTCCCAATCCAGGCCAGGCGCTCTATCACTGAGCCACCTAGCTGCCCCAATACAGTCTTCATGCGAAAGAGACCAAGAAGTTGCTGCCAGAAAGACATAATGATACAAAATGAAAGGGCCCAGTGCTTTAGAGCAGGCAAGCATTCTTGACCTGGTTCTTGTGCACTGCCCTCATGGCGACTGACTGTTGAAATGGAACTGGGGTGCATTCATCAGGCACTAATGGACAAAAGAGATTCTCTTGTTTTCCTTGTTCCTGCCTGGCTGCTTCATTCCAGCCTGGCTGCTGTCTGGGTGAGAAAAATGCCAAGTAGGAACATTCAGAGGCTTAAAGCATTATTTCATGCTCAGCAGAGAGGGGAAGTGATTGGCCTGAAGTCACACAGCAGGGCAATGGCAAAGATAAGATTTAAACCTCAAGCTCTTGAGTTTGGCCCATTATTTCTTGCCTCTAGCTTTATGCCTTCACAGTCAAGGCTCTTTTGTTATTTAACTGAAGGAGTAGACATTTTAGGACTCTTGGGCAGGGGAGGGCCCAAGGGCTGACCATCTGAAGGCAGGCTCCAGAAAGTTACTTCTCCAGCTGCCCTCACTTTGTAGTTTAGCCATCTCAGAACAGAGAGCTGAGTCCTTCATAGGACCCAGTGTAAACACCACCATCCTAAGTAGGACTCGATGTAATATTTGGCACAAAGCAAATTAACTTTAAAAAAGACTTTCCCCCCTCTTTTCATAGCATCTATACCAAAAATTTGAAAGGATGTGATTTCTTCAGCATGGAAAGCTTCTTCCCCCTAGAGATCACTACCTATTTAAAACTTAGTTGTGAGTCCAAGGAAGTTACCTAAGGCATGTTCAGTTATTTCAGTTGTGTTAGACTCTTCATGATCCCACTAGGGTTTTTCTTTGCAAAGATACTAGAGGGGTTTACCATTTCCTTCTCCAGCTCATTTTACAGATGTGGCAAAAAGGGTTAAATGACTTGCCCAGGGTCACACAGCTAGGGAGTATGTGAGACTAGATTTGAACTTAGATTTTCCTGACTCTATACCCAGCACTCTTATCTATCGAGCCACCTGTGGCACATAAAATTTAAAAGACTGAGCCCAGCACTCTATCCTCCATTCAAGGAGACTGTCTCCATTTTTCTAGGAATGGTTGTATCATATGCTGGAACCACACATCAACTGAGTTCCACTATCAGGATTTATGATCCAGCAGCACTTCAGAGACCGAAAATTTAAGAATCATTTATTCTGGGATATTCAGAACTTGCAGAACTCCTCATGGTAGTTTTAAAAGAATGATGCTGATTCCAAATGACTTTTCCTATTTCCCCTCCCCTCCCAACAGTATGGAACAGTGCAGTGGTGTTCAGTGTTTTTTGTTCCAAAAAGTTTTGTGAACTCCCGGGGTAATTTAATATACTACTCATGATATTATTTTAGATTTATTCATAAAATACTTATGATAACTACCCTAACTTTTGCCCTCAAAAGCTCCAAATTAAAATTTGCATTGTGGAATTATAATTGTGAAACATGAAATAGTATTCTACATATAATTATAGAAACTCCAAATATGAGATTATAAAATTCTATTTTAAAGTAATTGCGAATATTTTATATAGGACATTCTGAAAGAATTCAAAGAAATAATTAAGCAAGACCTCATGCATTTACTATTATCTGTAAGACTTCATATTAAATTTCTTTATTTTATAAATTCTATTGAAAGTAAGTAACATTTTAATAAAATAAGTCATAATTAGAAAATGTTTAACAATATACTAATCATATATAAACTCAATTTCGATGTTGAACTTTTTTATTTGAACAAAGGTTTGTAATATGTAACATTAGGCACAATCTTAAATCTGGTTTTGAATCAAGTTTATTTCTCTGCTGTGATTTAAAATAAGAACAAAATGATCATGCCTGCTCACACAAATAAGTAATGGAAATGATGAGAGGTTTTTATAAAAATCTCTTGTTGGGAGAGAGAAATTCATTTTATATTTTTATCTACCTAACCAATTAATGAAAATAGCTAGTTATGATATAAATGTCTGCTTTTCCATAAGCCAATGAAAAGTATTGTATTAAATGGTAAATAACATTTTATAATGGTTTTAAATAATGACAAAGTTCCATGTTGTATATTGTTTTGGACAATATTGGTATATAAATTAACCTTTGTAAGGAAAGGATTTCCTTTGACATGGATTTCTTCTCTTCTACCACTGACTGCATTCTCAAAGAAACTCTATGAAGTCAGGGTTGCCAAGCAATACATTTGAAAATCTGGTATAGAGAATAGTAACATAAGGAGAGAATATGTTTAAATTAGAAAACAGCTTTAATACTATAATGAAAGGCAATAGAAGGTTTGTTTTTACAGAACATTTGTGATGATAACTGATGGTTTTTAAGATGGTTTATAATGTGTATGCCCAGAGATCATGGTTTGCAAACAACCTGGCATTTGCTCTATAAGAATACACGTTTGTAACATCCTGATCCCATGAGGACACAGATGATGATGTCCTATTACAGAATAACAGGGAAATAAGAGTGGACAAAGCACAAAAGAGAGTATGGGCATGTTACTGACCATATATTGGGAATGATTTCATGCTGAAATGTTTAACCCTTGTGGCAGTTTGGAAACAATTTGATGAAAGGTTGAAAAACTATGCTTAGCTTCTGCTCTCAACACTGTCATTCAGTGTCTTTCAATGTGGTATCTAGTCAAAAGTGGTCAGAATTTGATTTTATTTCTGCACAAGTACTAGAATTGTGATGCATATATAGGATGCTCAGAATTTAAAATTATGGCAAATATGAATCTAGAATGCTCCCAAATTACACATGTTTATTCTCACAAAGGGAAAATATATTTGGAACATAATTGGGCAATTATTTACTACTTAAAGTACACTAAAAGAAATTTTAGCATAACTCACCTTGAATCATTGCTGTGAGCTCCCACAGGTGACCAGTAGAGGAGTAGATAATGAGCTGGCTTCAAAGGCAGGGGATTCAAGCCCTATCTTTGACACAGACTGGCTATGCAATATTAGGCAAATCAATTAACTTGTCAATGCTGACTATTAATTACAGAGAAGGTGCTGGCCCACACTGGATGAGGAAATTTTCTCTCAGGAGTTCCCTATAGTAATGAAATCACAGGTTGGGTCCTTATTCCTATCAACATTTAGCTTTTCTTCCCATTTCTGACTCAAATCTACTTACTTATTCTTTGAGCTCCCAGGAAGCAGAGTCCAGCTAGCATAATATGGCTGCCAGCCTTAATGATGTAAATTCCCACTACTGGCAATTGTTCACACTGGTGAACTCATACAGTAAATTGTAATTGCACTCTAATCGGCCTCCAGTGTTTAAATTCACAATTATTTTTGATTAGGAGATGTTTACAGCAAGAGTAGAACCTAGGAAGCCCGACAAAGTAAGGTAATGTATTATTCACACATGCCTAAACAATTAAAAATGCTCTCAAAATAATTCACAACTAGATATTCCAGCAAAGCTAGTTGTTCCCAGAATGGTAATCAGTTGTTAGCAGATGAAGACAGGAAAGGAAACGTGAAAATTAAAGTTCAATTTTGGCAACCCAGGAATTTCTCAGAGGTGAAATTCTATATGTTAGCTCTGTTATATATTTATGCCAGGGGGTATTGTGGGGGCACTGGTGATGTTTTTTATAGTCTTTGTGTTTCTGTTAGCATTTTGTCCCTTTTGAGCTCCCTTTTGAGTGACAAACTACAGTGATTTCCGGGACGTTGCTTTCCAGCAACAAAAACGCTTGTCTCTGTTTACAGATACACCAAAATAAACAGTACTAGTCATGTTACTCATTGAAAGAGGAGAGGAACTAGAGAAAGCGTCAAAGAGAAACAGAGGCAGAAAAAGAAAAAGAGGTTGAAAATGAGAGAGGTGGGGAGAAAGAGGCAGAGGGAGGGGGAGAAAGAGAGGGAGAGGGAGGGGGNAGTTGTCTAGCCCTTACAGCTCTTCTGCCTTGGAACCAATACTAAGTATTGAATTTCAGCTAAAAGATAAGAGTTATTTTTTAAAAAAAGCTTTTTCAATTCAGTTTGCTAATATTTCTTAATAATAGCTAGTATTTTCATAGCTTTGTAAAGATTTCAAAGCACTTTAAAAATATAATTATTTATATTATATTATAATTATTACTCATATTTCCCAACCCTGGGAAATAGATGCTATTATTATAGCCACTGAATAGCCATCAATATGCATTGAAAAATATTCATTTTTCAGATAAGGAAAGGGAGGCAAACAGAGGGTAAGTGACTTGGCAATGCTCACACAGCTAGGTGAGTGAGGTGGGATCTGAATTCAGGTCCTTCTTCCGACTCCGAATCCAACGCTCTCTAGACCACCTCACCTAGCTGCATATATTTTAAGTGCCCACTATGAATCAGGCCATGGGTCACAAAGAGTCAGACATCACTCAAGGACAGAATAACAATGAGGCAGGCGTTATATCCGGTGCTTGGGAAGACAAAGACAAAAATAAAAGTCGCCTCTCACCTGGAAAAGCTTCTACAGTCTGTCTCTTGGAGACAATATACCTACAGAGAAGTTAAAATATATGTGAAGAAAAGTCATTGGAGGATAGGGGTGGGGAGAGTGGCCTCTGGAAAGAGGAAGCTCTTCGCCCCGAACCTTGAAGGGAGTTAGGGGTTGGGGGGGGGGGGGAGAGACGGAGGGGAGGTCACGTATTCCAAAGGCAAAGTCGATTGATCATGTCCTAGTTTCTGGTTCCTAAAAATATGCTCTCTCTCGCTCTCTCGCTCTCTCCCGCAGCCTGAGCCAGTCTAGTAGCATCTCCCTCAGACATTCACCCTTTGCTGTGATTATAGGGACAGTCTGTATCCCTCCGGCTTTTGTTCCTATTCAATTCAATTGGATACCTTTCCAGTAGGGGATAGAAAGGCCCACCAGGGTGATCTTGTTTCCATAGAAAACCAGGCCAAAAGGTAGAGATGACAGCGACTGAGCCTGTTTTCAAGAGGCAGAAAGATGAAGTTGGAATCTAGAAGACTTGCCGGGCTTAAAACATGGACGCAGTGCGTCGTGAGTCCCCGGAATCGGAGTGTATGCTTTTCTTGGTTTGTCTACTTACAGATTTAGGCTACCTGACTGTGTCGAGCTCAAAGTGGCTCTTGGTCTGTTTATCACGAAGTGAGTTAAATGATGATCCAAGTACTTACCTCTTTGAATGATTTCCTTGAAGTTAACAGGCGTAGGGATTTTTCTAAAGGAAATAGGTTTTCCATTATGTGAATAACAGTATTTGAAGAGAGCGCCTCTGGCCCTTTGTATTGGTTATAATTGAACTAACCAGGCTTTTTTGTGGGGGTGACCTTGAGCTGCCTCGTCCTGGCCTCCACCTGCTAGTTCAGTTTCAAAAGACGTTTGATGAAACCAGCTCCTTATGTGATAACAGCAACCCAGACCTAGGGCAGCTGTTAACAACAGGAGTTTGTCTTGAAGCCCAGAAATCTAGGTTGTAACATTCTCATATCACAAAACAAACACTTGTAAATGGACTAATCTCTTTGGATCCACCAGTATTGGTCTTCCCTATAGTAATTCTACAAATTGAGGGGGAGTGGGAGCTCCTCTAAGCCAGGCCTCCTGTCAGTCTATTGTCATTGGCCCCTGGGAGGCTGGGCCACCAAGGTCCGGGACAAAATGGAAAAGGAGTCCCTTCGACCCTTTCTCCATCCCTTTTTTTGCATCCCTATCCCATCTCTTCGGTCCCTGTTTTCCAGGAACCTCATGACTAGGGGCTTACCAAAATCTGCTACTATAGATCTGTAGGATGCCCATCACAATCTTAGGCTGGTTTTTAAAAGAAAATAATTTGACTGAACTATTTGTGGATGTCTGGTATCAAACTCTTGCTGGAGATATTTACATTGTAAGGGAAGAACTTATTAGCCCAAATGAATCTTTATTGGAAGAGCAGGAGCGTTGTCTACTCTGAATCACCAATTCTCTCTTGCTATAAGTTCTTAGGCATTATCCTTCCCTACCTCAAATAGGAATAAGCTTAAATTATTATTATTATTATTATTTTAAACTCTCACCTTCCTTCTTAGAATCAATACTGTGTATGTGATTCTGAGGCAGAAGAGCAGTAAGTACTGGGCAATGGGGATTAAGTGACTTGCCCAGGGTCACACATAAATTATTATTTTATGTATGTCTTTTTCCTCCATGAAAATATAGTCTTCTTGAGGCAAGACTATATTATTTCTCATTTTTCATCTGTGTCATCTTCATCCATCTCTTCCACAATCTCCACAATCCCCTTACTTCCAACAGCAAAGGAACCATGCTTGAGATGCTTCAACTCTTTCATCTCCAGAATTTCTTCCCCAGGAGCCCTGCTATCCTAATTGAGGACTGCTTCTCCTGGACCATTGTATCATTAAAGTTCTAAACATACTTCGCTTCATTACCATCTTCACAGATTGGCCAATATTCTTGCCACCTTTGTATGCCTTCTCCTAGTGTGTGCCCTTCTTCTTTGCCACTGCATTCCAGTTTTGGGACTATGAACCATCACCAAATTAACTCCATCATTGTTCCTGTGTAGTGTGTGTCATTATGCTCCTGTATGGCCTTATTCGTCTTCTTCCCTGCATCTTTCCAGACCAAAGAGCCCTTTTCTTCCCAATGTTCCTCTATGTATGTTGTCTACCCCATTAGAATGTAAGCTCCATGACAGCCTAGACTATTAGTTTTTATATTTATAACCCCAATATTTAGCATAGTACTTGACATATTATAAACCTTAATAAATGTTCTTTCATTCATTTGTATTCTCAAGGAATGGCATATGGCCTGGTACATCTTAGACTCCTAATAAAGCTTTATTAAATGGAAGTAAATTGAGTTGAATATTCAGTGAGAGAAGACTATTTCATTGAAGAGGAAAGTACTTTGCTCAAAGTGACAGTGAATCAGAGGAAAGGCAAGATGCAGAATCTGATTGCTCCTGACTTTCATCCTTAGAACCTATAGTTTTTTGCATGGAGATCCATCTAGTAAAAGGAATTCATTTTTGTTAAACTATTCTGTGAAATAAGGGAAAAAGATACCCAGCAAATATTTTGGTTCTCTTTCCTTCAAGGAAAGTAATAAAAATCAGAAATCTCACCTAGTATTACTTTTGTCCACACCTATGAGTTCATGCATATGGCACTCCTGGTGTCAAATTCCTATCTCTCATTGCAGATAATCTTAGAGAGCAGTAGCCTGGGTCCACCTGCCACCAGGTTGGTTAAGTAACCTGTTCAGAATTACATAGCTAGGACGAGTCAGGGGCAAGACTTCACCTCACTCCAAGGCTGACCTTCTAGAAGTCCACCAGACGCTCTTCTTCTAAATATTTAACAATTTTAAGAAAACCAATGAGCATTTATTAAGCATTTACAACACATAAGGCACTGTGAATACAGATTAAAAAATTAAAAAAAAAATTTGTCCTGCCCTCCTGCGGCTTACATTCTATACAAATCTGATCTAAGCACAAAACTGAAAAACTGAATTGGTCAGGTAAATGTAGCTTTTGCAAAGCTGGCTTCCCTGAGTTTGTTTGTTTGTTTGTTTCCTTAATTACCAAGAGCCATTGGTTACTTTTCCAAGGTGATATTTATTTTCTGCAGAAAAATGAAGCAGTAGATCTTCCCTTAGGTGACTCAGCAGAGTAGAAAGAACATGAGATGAAGACCTTAGAGCTGGAAGAGATCACCTATTCCAACCCTATATTTTACAGATAAGGAAACTGAGGCCCAGCAACATATAGTAGATTTGAAATGGCCTGATTCTCTGACATTAAGTCTGTCATATCACATTACTTCCCAGGACAAAGGGTATCAGGAAGCATGAGTTCAGGTCCTAAATCTAATTAACAAGTCAATTTATTTCTTTGGACCCCAGTTTGTTTGTAAAATGAGAGGATTAGAATCTAAAATAAGAAGAAACTCTATCGATCCATGATTTCTTTTTGAAGATCAGTGGATGGTGCACTAGAATCAACTTGAGTTCAAATCTAACCTCAGACATTATCACCCTGAGCAAGTCACATTTTTAGTCTGTCCCACTTTCCTCATTTTCCATATTGCCGTCCTTAGTTTCCTACCTCCCAGGGCTGTTAAAAATTTCAAATGAGATATTCTCTGTAAAGCACTTAGCACAGTGGCTACCACATAGGAAGCACTATATTAATTTTAGCTAAACTAATTATTATTATAAGGAAAAAGAAAATAATTAAGAAGCAACTCTTCCCATCCAGCAGTTCCCCTGATGTTCTTGATGGAATAATTAAATGGAAGTAGATGGGTTGAAAGATTCAAGATCTGTTTATTTGGAGGTGGTGGGGTGAAACATTTTAATTTTTGTTAGGTGATTTGGAAATCATCTTCACATGTGCCTCAGTATAGAATTCATGACACTTTGGCAAAGAGTATGAGATACAATTCATGATCTTTTCTGTCTAAAAAGACCCTTATAATGGATTGGAAAATCGAAAATATCATAGAACTGTAGATTTTTATACCATTTGGTCTAATCATTTGCAGGGGAAGAAAATGAGCTTCCAGAGACAAAGTGACTCTCCTAAGGTCACAAGGGGGTGATTGTGGAGTCCCTGACCAATGGGATGAGTTCTGCAATCAACTTGATGCGATTATAGGAAGTAGATGGGGAATTTGATCACAGTCTGGAATTGGCACTTTGCTGAGTGGACATAGAGAACTGCTCTCATGGGTTTCAAGTGAGTGGAGTTGTCTCCAAGATAATTGGCATTTGAGAGTGGGGAATGGAGTGGGGGAAGTAGACTCTTTTTAAAAGAGCTGCTTCTTTCCTGTAGTCTATAAAAATATAAAATAAATTATAAGTGCCTCTCTCTTTCCTGCCCAACTTCTCTCCTGGCTTCTATCCCTCCTTCCTCAGCGAGTTCAGAAGAGTAGACCTTAATTCTGACACCCCCCAAAAAGCAACTAATTAATAATAATGAGTTAACATCTACATAACGTCTAGTCCATTTTAGGTACTGTGATAAGCTTTTTACAAATATGATCTCATTTGATCCTCACAACAGCCCTGGAAGGCAGGTGCAATTATTATTGTGCCCGTTTTATACATGAGAAAACAGAGGCAAATAGCCATTGATTTGCCCAACATCACACAACTCTTTAGTGTTTGAAGCTGGGTTGGAACTCAGGTTTTCCTTGCTCCAAGCCCTGTGCTCTATCCACAGAGCAGAAGCAGGTGTATGAGCCACCTAGCTTGAGAAGATGGATCAGTGGTTCCCAAACTTTTTTGGCCTACTGCCCTCTTTCCAGAAAAAATATTACTTAGCCCCCTGGAAATTAATTTTTTAAAATTTTAATAGCAATTAATAGGAAAGATAAATGCACCTGTGGCCATCACCACTCCCCTGGATCCCTGCAGCACCCACCAGGGGGTGGTGGCACCCACTTTGGGAATCATTGAGATGGATCATGAACAATAGTTGTGAGGAATGATTTTGAATTCACTATCAATAAATTTACAATTAATAACGAAACACCTAATATGTTCCAGGCACCAGGATATAAGTAAAAAGAATGAAACTATCCACAGCACCACCAGTTTTGAGATTTGCCTTATAAGTAACCCCAGGTCTGAGAGTTCTTCAGTTCAATTGTTCAAGAACTTTTTTCCTAGAGTGAGCTTTCCTTAACATTATGCTTCTTGGAAACAGAAGACTAAAAACAAGGGGTTGTCTTGAGGATGGAGTATAGTCAGGAAATTTGGACCTTACCAACCTTCCCTCTTATCTAATCAAATATGCTTTTTTGAGTTTTCTGTATCCCTTCATATACTTTACATCTTTGGTGGGTGAAATAGAGATCATCCCACACCACATATTCTCATTGCATATTGAGTGTCTTTGGGCCAGTTGGGGACCTTCTAACCATATCTGAGGGAACCTTGACATGACCTATGTCATGAGGATATAAGAATTTCCTGGAATAGCTCCCACCAGGTATGGACAGTGAGGTAAAGGGAAAAGCTAACCTTTATGTGATAAGACCTCAGGCTTGGAACTGTAACCTCAGTATCTTTGGGTACCCCAGGTTATATCTTCATTCTTCTTTCATGAGCATCTGCAACAATTTTATTAGTGTTCTGGATGCTTGCACAGAGAAAGCCCACTTCCAGGAATAATTTTAGATTCTTATCTCTTCTGAGAAGAAACAGAAAGGCAAAGGGGGTCAGAAACTTGGGGTCCAAAAACCATAGGCTACCTGAACAAGTACAAATAGTTCACCATGTGCTTCTGCTGCAAATTGCCAATGAGTGCTCCAGGAGGATAGTGGGGGAAGGGGGACAGGAGAAAATCCCTCGCCTCCCCACAGAATGATAGTCTGTTATTCTGAACATCAATCTAGAAGTCCAAGGGACAGAGAGTGAAAAAAAAAAGGACAAGCAACTTACACTTATGAACCATGAGGGAATGGCAGCTCTTCTAATAAGAGTTCCACCCCCTCCACCACTTTCCCTTGCTAATTATTTTGGAGAATCATGGAGAACTTTCTATGTTTTCTCAGCCAAGATCCAGTGCATATGTCTATCTTTTTGAGAGATGTCTGTCTGTGACATTGCAATGTAGCCTTAAATTGATTGAAGAACTCATCCTATTGATCTGGGGCACCTTAGATTAACTCTGCTCCCCTTACATATACATAAGTACCTAAGCAGGAGTAAAATATTTGGGAGCCATTGTATTCCACACTTATGGGGATCCATATCAGATTAATTTTATACCTCCTTCTAAGGAAGATCATAGAGAACTTTGAAAACATTCATGAGAGAGAAAAAATGATCCAGTGACTGAAGAATGAGACTTTTGAAGCATTAAATAAATAAAAACGGTCCATCCTGGAGAAGAGAAAGTTGAGGGGTGATTTAAAATTTTATTTTTAAATAGATGAAGAAGTCTCACATGGAAAATTTTGGTCAGTCATTCTCCGTCCATCCATATGAAGAATAAGACAGGAGGAGCAAATTTTAAATTGTAAAAAAATAAAAAAATAAAGGATTTCAGTTACATACAAGGGCATTATTTCTTGAGAGAATCACTAAATATTCAATTCAATGAGTTTTTATTGTGTACTACAAGCCAGACACCATCACAGATAGTGAGAATACAAAACCAGAAGTGAAATAGACTGTCTTCTCAAGGAACATAGTCTGCCAGATAATGAATGTTAAAATAATTAAAGGAACTTTCAATGAAGATAGCAGAATTTCCTGTGGTGCTCTAAAGGAAAATGATAGAGATTGCTCTGTCCCAAGACAGTTTAAATATGATCCCTTTTGAGGGCGGGAAAGTAAACTCATCTGTGATTTCCAAAGTGGGGCTGCACCCTTCTGGCCTAACTCTAAAGGGTGGATAATTAATCAACTGCATGATGGATGGTCAGTCATGGATGGAATGGTCTCTAGCAAAACCTCATCCTCTCCTTTACTCATTATAGCTCATCACTGGATCCCTCCCGTAACTTAGCCCCCTTGTAGTGCCCATCAAACCTCCCCACCCCTGCCCAACCACACACATATCCCCAGACTATAAAACCCAACCTTTGCCCAGCCACAGTGGCCAAGCAGGCAAAATATTTCCATGTCTCCTCTTATTTCACTCTCATTCCTCATCTTCAGTCCACACAGTGCCCCCAGATCACCCTGGGCTATACTGCAGGACCCCAGTGCAGCAGCCTGTGTACTCTAGTATGGTGACCAAGGAGTAACACCATCACCACCATTATGCCATAGTTTCCTTCCTTCCTTCTTTCCTTCTTTCTAGTGTGATCTGCATCACAGATCTCATTCTATCACCTTTCCCCTCAAACCCATCCCCCTTTCCCAAGTGTCCGCATTTCCCTGGAAGGCATCATCATCTCATCTCCCAGGTTTGACATCTCTTTACCCTCACTCTTTGATCAAGTGCAACAGTTATCATAAAAGTTACTGATTGGGGCAGCTGGGTAGTTCAGTGGATTGAGAGTCATGCCTAGAGATGAAAGGTCCTAGGTTCAAATCTGACCTCAGACACTTCCCAGCTGTGTGACCCTGGGCGAGTCACTTGACCCCCATTGCCCACCCTTACCACTCTTCTACCAAGGAGCCAATACACAGAAGTTAAGGGTTTAAAAAAATTCTTTTTAAAAGTTACTGATTATTTTTTAAATGACAAAACTGATGATATCCTTATTCTTCATAACCTCTGAAGCTTCAGCTACTGTGCGCCATCTTTTCCTGGATACTTATTCTCTCATCTCCAGGTTGCTGGAAAATAATGTAAGTGTGTGAACTATGAAGGCTCTCATATATTTTTTAAACTTCAAAATAATAATAATAGCTACGCAGAATTTTCTAATGTTTTAAATCTTTCAAATACAGAATTTCAGTGGATTTTGAAGCCATTTGTTAATAATTTACAAATTCAACACCTTCTGATTAATGTGCAAAGATTGATGTCAGGGAAGATGGAAATTTATAGCCAAATTGTAACAAAAACCTTTGCATAATTAGGATATCAGATTGGAAAATGAGAATGATAATTTAGTAAATGCAGACAGTGTTTTTTTTTTTATTTTTTCTATTAGAGTTTACGTATCTTTGTGAAGAATCTTTTTCAGGTCTGACAATTAAGATCATGTATTGAAAAAAACTGAACTTAGTACCAGACTCTCAAGTTGTATCATGAAGTGTCAAAACAAGACATCCAAAAATAGAGAATAGAGACTGGACTGGGAATTACATTTGTATTGTGAAATCCCAAGGGAGGAAACTTTATTTATGCAGGTCTGCACCTTCTTTGCAATTTTCAGTCTTAGAGAATTATGTATTGAGAAATTAGGTGACTTGCCCAGGATCACGGGACTAGTTTTATCATGTAGAGAAGTATTATAATAGTAGTACATATGTGTAATTTATAAATATATGAGGGAATACTTTTTTTTTTACTGAGAGGGGTATGTGATAGAAAATTGTGGAGCCCATTGTACTGTAATTACTCTTGAGATTCCCTTTAAACCTAAGTAAGATGCTATGATTACCTCTACTTTTAACCAACTTTCCCCAGTAGAATAGTACTAAGTCTACTATTTTAAAACTATATTAGTTTAAGCTGTTAATTACTGTTGCTTCTTAGTGATTCATTTATGATAATGAATTCATTAATGCTTTGTACTTGTGCCCTCAGGCATCTCTGAGAAGGACGGATGCTGTTTAAAAAATTCAACAAATATAAATAACACATAGTAACTGTCCAAGCAACACCATTTAAATGTTCGTTCATGAATTACAATATTTCAATTCCATTAACTTAAAAGGATTAGCTTCCAAGGGATTGTTGTGTTCTGATCCTATTTCATGTTAATTACTTGTAGCAATAGCAATAACATCCTGTGTTTTTATAGCATCTTTCATCCTTGAACATCCATTCCCAGTGAAAACAAGACTGGACTAGAGAAAGAGAGGCAGGGAGTATTTGAGGGCCTTACATCTCATTGTGTGCCTAGAGCTAGCCCTTAGCAAAATTGGGAAACAGGGAAAGTGTGGCCTTGGTGCCACCCTACTTCTCCTAAAAATGATCCCTTTCTTTCTTTGGGCTGCTTCCCCACCCTGATGTTTTTCTTTGGCTTCCCAGAGCATTGTCTTATTTCACTCCATCTAAATTCCATCTCTTTAGTCAGAGAGCTCCATACTCAAGATTCTGAATTCTTTCAGAGTAGAATCGTATCTGTCCTGTGTCCCACCCTCTTGGGTTGTTGCTTTTTGCTAGGAAACTGACACTTTAATCTTTTGATTGAATTATATTAATGAGGCTTATTGATGTGTCTGTAGAATTACATTCCCTGCCCAGTCCCATCCTATGCATTTTTACTAAGAGTCCTCTGGAGACAGTGATTTCCTCAAATGAATGCCTCTGCTGGTGAGGTTTCAGGTACCCTAACAAGATGATAGGGGAGATATCTTGGAAGACAAGAAGGCATTTATTCTACTGATTAATAGAAAGAACAATGAATTTGGAATTTTAAAAATAAAGGCTCAAATTCTGGATTGACAGGATCATTTAAAGATCATTTGATTTTAATGACAAGATCATTAACAGACAAAATCATTTAAATTATCTGAATTTCAATTTCAGTAATTCAAATACTTACCTACCAGATCATTGTTAGAAAATTGCTTTGAAAAGTGCACTATATAAATAAAAGCTATTAGCTATGATTTATCCTGTGCCTTATTCTCTGGCTCATTCACATTGTTCCACGATCAAGACATTTATATGACTTACATCCTGGTCTAGTGCAAAGAGCATTGCACTTAGAATCAGAGACTTTGGAGTCAAATCCCAACTTTGTAGCTTCCTAGCTACATGACCCTGAGCAAGTCACAAGCTCTCTGGGCCATAGTTTTTCCATCTATAAAAGGAGGAACTTGGAAATTGTAGCCAAAGGGACACTGATATGTTACCAATAAGTCAATTGCTAAATGGGTCAACTATAAGCAGAGAAGTGAATGATCACTTAATCAGGTCAGAAGGTAAATTTCCACATGAAAAAGTAGAAAATGTATAGGACTTGGAGTCAGGAAGACTGAGGTTCAGATTTTGCCAGCCCCTTAACTAGTTGTATGATTCTGGGTAAGTCACTTAATTTCTCTGTGCCTCAGTCTTCCCATCTATAAAATGAGGGGTTGGACCCAATTGTCTCTAAGGTCTCTTCCAACTCCGATTTTTTTCCCACCTGGGGTTTCTAGAGTTCACTCCTGACCCCTAGAAATAGATTTTCCTTTTGTTCTTTTCCATTATTTCATCTGATGTATGGCCAGGGACAGATGCTTACTCAATGAGTGCTGCAGTGGCAATAGCTGTTTATATCTCTTTTCTGGCTTGTTTCTGTTGGTTAATTTCTGCAATAAGTATTATCGGGGGTATTCATGGCTCCAGTCTTTCAATCTGAAGACAGATGTATTCCTCCTGTTTCCCAGAGGATGCTCATTCTACAAATTCTTAAGCCAAACTCTTTACCCCTGCCCCATCTCCAAATGTGTGACATGATGCTAGTTCCACCACTCCCCACACCCCCAAATTTATGACATGATGCCTTTGGGAAAAGAAATAGAAAACAACTCTGAAATATTAAAGACAGGGAAACCTTGATTTGGCTTTCAGCCCCCACCTCACACTGGGAAATCTCCTGCTGTCACTAGACAAACTTCATTCGGAAGACTTAGATGATTGACTTTTTAGGGCCACATGATTTATTAAAACACAGTAAAATGAATAACTGTGAAAGAGCTGTCACATAGCAAAGCTAAAGAAATTGTCATATAGAAAAACTGTGAAAAAATTGTTTCACCCAATCATCTTTCTCAGAGATCTTCCCAACCATTCCACGGTGTAGGAAGAAAAGTTAGTAGAAAGAATTGTATGGGAAAACAATTTGGAACCATTCCCAAAAGGCCATAAAACTGTGCATACCTTTTGATCCAGCAATACCACCACTAGGTCTATATACCAAAGAGACTAAAGAGAGGAGAAAAGGACCTACATGCATCAATATGTTTCTGCTCTTTTTGTGGTGGCAAAGAATTGGAAACTGAAGGGATACCCATCAATTGAGGAATGGTTGAACAAGTTTTGGTACATAATTAGAATGGAATACTATTGTGCCATAAGAAATGATGAACAAGACAATCACAAAAAAACCTGGAGAGATTTATATGAAGTGATGCAGAGTAAAGTGAGCAGAACCAGGAGAACAGTATATTCAGTTACAAGAATAATGTACGCTGATCAATTCTGAATGACTTAGTTATCGGCTATGTAAAGATCCAGGACATCTCCAAGGGACACATGATGAAAAAGGTTATCCACTGCAGTAAAAGGAACTGTTGGAGTCTGAATACAACCTGAAGCATACCATTCTTCATTTTATTTCCTTCATGATTTTTTTTCTTTAGTGTAAGGACTATGTGTCTTCTTTCACAACATGGCAAACAAGGAAATATGTATTCTATGATAAAGCATGTACAATCTACTTTTTATTATCTGCCTTTTTGGGGAGGAGGAAAGGGTGAGAGAGAGAGGACATGGATCACAAAGGTCAGAAAATGATTATTAAAATTGTATCTACATGTAATCTGGAAAATATCTGAAAGAAAAGAAAAAAAAAAACAAAGAGTTGTGTAACAGAAATTTATCCATATCAGCTCTGCAAACAGAAATGTACAAAGAATGGAGTCTCCTGACCTGATTGCACTAGGATGCTATGGTTTCACAAAAGCATTGGTTCTCCTGATCCTTCACAGCTCCATGGTTGCCACAGTGTCCTAATCCCAACTCAACTCTGGGTTTCTGTCTTTGACTCTGTGGCTCTTCTGAGGCTTGGTCCCAGTCCTTTCTTCACTTCCCAGCTCAGGCTGAGGTAGCAAGGAGCCAAAGAAAGTAGCAGCAAGTACCTGTGGATTACCAGCCATGTGAACCTTTTTGGCTACCTGTAAAGTATATTATGGAGTAGCAGACCAAAAATCTCTTCAAAGGTAAGAGAAGAGGAAACAAGGATGTTGGAAACATACATCTGCCCACATTTCCCATGTGTCCCCCTCCCCATTGTTTTGCTATTCTATTTCCCCCAGTTAACCACTTAGAGACATTATAAATACCTCTTACACTCTGTATAGGACTATTTACTGTTTCTATTCTTCCTGGAGTATGTTTAAAAAATGTATCAGTTAAGAAGATGATGGGTAATGCAATAAATGTTACACCTTCTCAGTATTCTCATTGTCAACTGATGGTGTAATATTATTCACTGAAAAGGAGCAAGTATTTGAGGAAGTGTCAGCACGTCATGGTTCTGGACTCTTTTTGGAAAGTGTCTTTTCACTTCTCATTAAACAGTTGGTTTAGTTAATTCACTTCAACAAAAAATATATAAAAAGTCGATTATAGGCCCAGTTCTAAAATAGAATAGGGAGGAAAATATAAAAAAGAAGAAAACAATGACCTTTACCCTCTATGAGCTTATAGTCAAATAGGGGATGTAAGACATGAGCACAAATAACTGCAATATACAGAGTACAATATGAAAATATAATAAGAAAGATATAAAGCCCTACGGAAGTTCTTGAAATAATTTCTATTGATAAGATCGTGAGGAAAACCCTAGTTGGATTACTCAGAGTTTTAAAATTATCCGTGTTGACATTTCTCTTCATTAACATCCAGAACTGAATACCAAATATACATTTGGGAATGAGGAAAACTGGGCATAAGGTAGTGATATTAAGAAGAGATGATGCCTATTTTCAAATATTTGAAGGGCTATCATATAGAAGAAAGATTAGATTTGTTTTGTGTGTGTCCCTGGACAGAACTGTGAGCAAAGAGTAGAAGAAACAGGGAGGCAGATTTGAATCTGACATAAAGAAATGCTTGCTTTACAATTAAACTGAGTAAAAATTGAATGGACTCAGGGATGTACTGGGAAATATTTAACAATTAGTCTTCAAAAAATACTCCTACTTACCTTTAAGTTTAGTCAACATTTTAGCCATCACTTTCTTAAGCCTAAACAATCAGTAAAATAATAAAGTCTTTTTATAGTGTTTGCTGAATTTAGAAGTGTCAATGTGAGCAATTTCAGTATACCATGATTCTATGAGTCTATGACCAGGCACTCTCTTTTTTGTTATTATTGTTGTTTGGCCATTTCAATTGTATCCAACTCTTTGTGATCCCTTTTGAGTTTTTCTTGGCAAAGACACCAGAGTAGTTTGTCATTTCCTCTTCCAGATCATTTTCCAGATGAGAAAACTGAGGAAAAGTTAAGTGATTTTCCCAGAGTCATACAGCTAGTAAGTGTCTGAAACCAGATTTGAACTCAGAAAGAGTAGTCTTCTTGACTTTAGGCCTGGCAATGCAATACCTTGCTGTCCTAAGTGGCCTCTTAAGTGCTATAAATTCTATGATCCTATCAAGGGAAATCAATTCAGATGCTGGGGTGAGGTACTAGAAGGGAAAAACTCTTATTTCCTGTTTATATTTCTTCCCTTTAAAAGACAATCAACCATATCAACTTAGCATTTGCTGTTGGCAGCTTTCTATGGGTGCTCTGAGGAGTCTAGTTCTGTTTTTTGTTTATTGTTAGATTTTGCAGCCAGACCTGCCTTTTCTCTGGCTGACAGGAAACTCTTGGGGTAGAAATTCTTTCCACTGAGGCAGATAAGTAATTTGTCCGTGACTTAGGACTTGATAGAGGTGGTTGGGACACCAAAAGGTTAAATAATTTAGCCTGTATTCACATAGCCAGTGTGTCGTGTTTGCTTGATTTGAATGTCTGCCCCCTTTCTACCATGACATGCAGCCTGTGAGGATGTACCAAGAAAATAACAGGCATGGTCACTGACTATAAGGAAATTATCCTATTAGAGAGGAAAGACTGCTTATATCCTCACAAAGAAACCTCTCTCTCTCTCTCTCTCTCTCTCTCTCTCTCTCTCTCTCTCTCTCTCTCTCTCTCTCCCCTCCTTTTCTTTCTCCCCCTCATCCTCTCTCTCCCTTTCTCTCTCTGTCCCTCCCCATCTATTCTTCCCTCCCTTCTCTCTCCCTTTCCCCTTCTCCTTTTCTCTTT
>NC_058132.1:361474911-361495772 GCF_016433145.1 Gracilinanus agilis
CACACACACACACACACACACACACACACTCACTCACTTGTTAACAGCTAATGTCAACTGTAATCACTACTTCAAAACAACCCACACAAAGGAAATGTAGACATCACTGATATCTGTACCCAGAAAGGACTTTCTAGGGAATGAGTTTTTATCCATAAAGCGATCCATAACAGGCATTAGCATGTATGTGCAACAGTAAAAAAATGTAAGATTTTCAGCATAAGAAATGGATTAAAGTCTTGTTTGTTATTATTGTTGTTTGCAGGAAAACATTTAAGGATCATCCCTTTAGATGTAGAGTATCTCCTCCAAACATTACCTTGCATTTAGTTTGTATACATTTGGGTGTATATATGGTTATGGGGTTTTATATATTATTTCATAAAAATAAAAAATATTTTATATATATGTATGTATAAATATAATAAAATATTATTTCATATATAAATATAATAAAATATATTATTTCATAAAATACAAATATTTTATATGTAAATATAATAAAATATATTATTTCATATGTAAATATAATAAAATATATTATTTCCTAAAATAAAAATATTTTATATATTATACATATAAATATAATAAAATGTATTATTTCATAAAATATTTTATATTATACATATAAACATAATAAAATGTATTATTTCATAAAAATAAAAAAATATGTTTATATATATTTTCTGGCTCACTGCCCCATAAATGTTGTATTTTCTAATAGAATATAAACTCCCTGAGGGTAGGGACTATTTAATTTGTATCCTGATTTTTCCAGCTTCTAGCACAGTGTTTGACACATAGAAAAATGTTTTTTTTTTTTTTTAAACCCTTACTTTACCTTCCGTCTTAGAGTCAATATTGTGTATTGGCTCCAAGACAGAAGAGTGGTAAGGGCTAGGCAATGGGGTTAAGTGACTTGCCCAGGGTCACACAGCTCGGAAGTGTCTGAGACCATATTTGAACCTAGGACCTCCCATCTCTAGGCCTGGCTCTCAATCCACTGAGCTACCCAGCTGCTCCCCACATAGAAAAATCTTAATGAAAGCTTATTGATTGATTCATCCATTTACTGATAGAGTAATGAGAAGTATTTTTTTAAAACTGTAGTTAGAGAATGGAGTTAAATGAAACTTTGGTGGAAGCTCAACTTTGAATTTTAGTTAAAAGACAGCATATTAGAAAATATGTTGGATTAACTCCCCTTGCAAGTTACTCTATTTTCCCTTCCTAGGATGTTGTTTTGTTCTGCACCTCTCATATATTTGACAAGAGATCTGAGGTTAGTCCATCAAAGTTGAAAATAACAAATATCTCTGATCATGGTACCTGCCCCCTTCTTCATTTAGAAATCTCCAATGGATATCCCTCTATTGACTTTAGGATGAAAATTTCCCTATATAAATCCTATTTCCCACTTCTGCTTCCCATTTTCTCTAACAGATTGATCCTATTATCATTCATCATTCTCTCTCTCTCTCTCTCTCTCTCTCTTTCTCTCTCTCCCCCCCCTCCATACTTTATATTATCTTGTATTATGCAGTTAAATTCCTTTTTTTCATGACTGTGGCAAACAATATTTTCTAAATGTTTATGGTAAGCACAGGTGACTAAGTGATGCAGTAGATAGAACAAATCAGGAAGACCTGAGTTCACATCTGCTCTCAGATACTAGCTGTGTGACTCTGGGCAAGTTACTTAACCCTATTTGCCTCAATTTCCTCATCTATAAAATGAGCCAGAGAAGGAAATGGCCAACCACTCCTGCATTTTTACCAAGAAAACCCTAAATGGGGTCATTCTTGAAGAGTCAGATATGACTGAAATGACTGAACAACATCAAAAATGGTAAGCATAGATGTCCACTCATTTCTTTCCTATTACTGTCTTTTTAAGTATTTTGTAGAAAACTCCACTCTATTTTGAAAATATTCTCACTTACAGTACTCTCACTTCTTATCTACTTTCTTGCTCTAATGGAAACTATGTTCTTCCCTAAAAGTCCATTCCCTTCGGTTATGTCCTTCCTTAGAGACTATCATTCTCTCTCTTTCATCCTTCCTCCCCCCCCCCTCTGTCTCTCCCTCTGTGTCTGTGTCTCTCTGTCTCTGTCTTTGTCTCTCTCACATACACACACATACACACACGCGCACACACACCCCTTCAATCTCTCTCTTTCTACTGGCTCTGTTCTTGCTGCTCACAAACAGACCTATTATCTTCTCCCATAAACCTGCATTGTATCCTATTTCCCCCAGTAACTATTTTTTTCGGTATTTCTCTTTGTCTTATGGCTAAATCTTTGAGAAAGTCATTTGTAATTATTTTGTAATTTAAAGATATTTTATTTTCCCAATTACATTTAATAATAATTTTCAACATACATTTTCCAAAATTATAAGATCCAAACTGTCTCCCTCTCTCCCTTCCCTCCCCCTGCTTGGAGACGATAAGCAATTTGATTTGGAACATACATGTATTATCATGCAAAACACACTTCCATGTTGGTCATTGTCATAAGAGCACACTCATACAAGATCAAAACCCCAAAATAAAACCATAAATACAGTAAGTCATTTGTACTTATTGCCTCTGTTTCTCCTTCTCTCACAGGCTTCTAAATCTTCTGCAACCAGGTTTCTGGCCTCATTCTACAACTGAAACTACTCCTTCTAAAGTTACCAGTGATCCCTTAATTACCTAAACAAATAGACTCTTCTTAATGCTCATTCTTCTTGACCTTTCTGCAGCATTTGATACTCTTGATTTCTTTTTCCTCCTGGATATTATCTCCATAAGTCTGGGATTTTTGTGACATTCCTCTCTCCTGTTTTTCCTCCTAGCAGTCTGACCACTCCTTGGTCTCTTTTGCCCATTTATTATGCATATCATGCTCACTAACTGTCGATGTCTCCCCAAGGTTCCATTTTCTCCTCCCTCTATATTACCTCACTTGGTGATCTCATCAGCTCCCTTAAGTTGAGAGAGAAAGAAAAAGAGAGAGACCAAAAGAAATAACTCTATGGCTTCTCCAAATCATTATTTTCAGTCTACTTTGGAGTCATGACAACCCTTTGTTTTGTTGTCAGATTTCAAGATTCTTCTCACCTGCCACCTGGCTTCCAACCCTAGTAAACAGTCAGTCACCAAGTGGCTGGAACCTTCTGTGTCCTACAATAGAGTCATCTGCCATCTGTGATCAGGAAGCTGAGTCAAAGGATCTGTCTCCTGCTGGAGTCCTCATCTGACTCTCTGTCTCCCTTTCTCTCTTCCTCTTCCTCTGTCTCTGTGTCTCAGACTGTCTCTGAATCTCTCAGTCTCTTTCTTCTCTCTCCTTCTCTGAATCTCTCTCTCTCTGCCTCTATTCTTCTGTCTCTGACTTTCTGCCCCTGTCTAGATCTCTCTGTCTCCCTTTCCTCTTCCTTTAGATTTCTATTTTTCTGTCTGTATCCCACCCCAACAACTCTTCCTCCCCTCCAAACCTATGGCCCCTCACTCCTACCTTCATGCTACCTCTCCAGCTAACTTCTTTGTCTCTTCATTAAGCAAGATCCATATAGATCAATTATATTCATAATGGCATTTTGATGATCAGTTGATTAAAAACTTTTTGATACTCTTTAGAAAGGTTAGTAATCCTTAGAGTTCTGTAGAAAAATAGGATAAGAAAGAAAAGATTTAAAGGAAGAATTGGAAATTTAAATAATTTTACTGCCATTCTAGATGATAGTTTGGTCTAGTTGTTAATTGAATTCAGCTTGGTTTAATTCCAATGCCTATATATTTGATGTTGTTCAGGCATCTTCAGTCATGACCAATGCTTCATGACTTCATGACATTGCAAGGATACTGGATTGGGTTGCTATTTCCTTCTTTTACTCAGTTTATAGATAAGTAATCTGTGGCAAACAGAGTTAAATGACTTCTCCTGGGTTACAAAGCCAGTAAATCTCTGAGGCTGGATTTGAAGTCAGGGCTTCCTCACTGTAGACCTGGTGCTCTATACACTGTGCCACCTTGCTCCATCTATGTATCATTATGATTAAAATTATCCAAGAGACCGGTTTTAGGTGAAAAATATCGATTTATTGATTAGGTTAGCATTTTAACCAATAAAGTGATAGGTCAATAGACCCCCTGAATGATCAAGACCTGAAACATCAAGAGGAAGATCTATAAATACAGTTTGGAAGTTTATTATTCAGCCCTTCCCCTGAACATCCCAAGATATCTCTAATTGGCAAATAGCTAATTGGGAGGTGGTCCATCAAACTCCCAACTCCTCCCCACACCCTAGGTCCATGGTGGCAAACCTATGGAACACGTGCCAGAGGGAGTATCAGAGCCTTCTCTGTGGGGACATGTGCCATTGCCCCAGCACAGAGTTTGCCAGAGTTGGTTTCTAGAAAGCCAGAGGGATGAGGGACTGGACTGCTCCTCTCCTGCTCTCCACATGTACCTAAGGACATTTTTTACATCACCCACCCCTCTAGAAGGTTTGCCATCACTGTCTTAAGTGCTACATGTTATGTAGACAGGAAGAGAGTCATTGTCCCCTTTATTAGCCACATTTTGTTAAAAGGAAATTTTTCTAGAAATTTCTAAGGACAAAGAAAATGCTAAAAAACAGTAGACTGGATATAGAATCTGAGGCAGGACCCAGACACAGGAATACACAGAAATTCTCTCTAATATACAACTCTGATATAGAAATTAATATGGTACATGAAAAATAAATTCTCATAGTATTTGATGAACTTAAATTTTTTTTTCACTTCAATTTACCATATCCATTGTCTATGTACTTGGCCCAGGGCACATCATAAGAAAAGATAATTTTAAGAGAATTAGAATTTTCTTTTAAATAGTACAGAGTTTAACATAATCTATTCAATTAGACCAGTCTTAAAAAGTGAGCATATATTATGATTCCACAGATAATGCATTTGCATTTTGTCAGAAAAGCTATAGTGGGTAAGGCAGTTCTTAAGCATAGCTGTCCTTCCAGTGAAGACCCTTTGCTTTTCTGATACTCACATTCTAGGGACCCATTAGTAGAAGTAGTCTGATTGATAACAGATGTCAGAAAGCAGCAGAGGAAGACAGGTACACCAGAATTATTCCTTCTTACACTTTCTAGAATACATACTAAGTTGCTAAGTAGAAAGCTTGCTTTAGTTCTTATCAGAATTGCATTAAGAGTGACAGTGAGATTACTATTTTAATAAAAATAAGCTTTTTCTAGTGTTCTAAGGTATGCAAAGCACTTCACAAATATTATCTCATTTTATTTTCATAACTCTCCTAGGAGGCAAGATGTAGGCATTATTATTATTATTCTCTTTCTGCAGATGAGGAAACTGAGGCAGATAGCAGTTAACTGACTTGACTGGGATTGCATAGCTAGTGTCTAATGCAGAATTTGAACTCTGTTCTTCCTGACTCCAGATCCAGTTCTCTTTATACCTACCTGTTTTGGTTACTGCAGACTACTATTAAAGGGGGCACATTCCATGGCATTTTCATATCAAACACTAAAAAAAACAACAACTCAATGTGATAGAAGCTTCATTCAGTCCTTCTATCTAGGGACCCCTCTAAACTCTGGAACTTCACATGTAGCTTGGATTGTTCTCAGTCCTGGGGAATCATAGCCTTTAATAAGACAAGTTAAACTAGGTTAATTTTTCCCATATTCTCACTCATTATGTACTCCTTACCCTAATGTTCTGATGAAAAATTATTTATAACTTTGGTCTTGTTCTTGTAAAGGGGGGAGATAGAAAGGTATACAATACACAGTATAAATCAGGTATTGGACAAGTATTTATTTCCTACACAAAAAAGACGTGTCACACAGAAAACATAAGTGCATATTGACAAAAAGGCTTAAAAGCAGGATTCAATTACTTAACTTAGACCTATTATTATATTCTCACTCAGAAGGTTGATATTTAAACCTTATTAGAACATAAAGTAGTTGGTGGACAGATTGAATAGGCATTCTACATTTCTCTTTGGCTCTGCATTTCCCCCCATAAATATTGTTTTCTTTTAGCTGATAAGCCATAAAGAAGTCATCTTCTTTAATGAAGAAGTTCCCCTTGCTTTGCCACCAGCCTGTTCCTCCCAACAAATTCAGTACTTCTGGGCTTCTCTGCCTCACAAGACACTTGGACACATCCAATCTAATTCTTTCCGTTTCCTCATTCCTAGTAAAAGAAGGATAATAATAGCACCTACCTCACAAGGTTCTCGTAGGGATCAGTGATTGGCTGGTCAATTATTGTCCTTCATAATCAGAGAAGACCAAAATGGCACCACTGGCATTGTCTTTTGAGTCACACTTGAATTAGATTTAGATGAGGCAGACTTGCATCCTCTCTTCCAGAGTCATCAAAGTCCAGTGGAGAGACAAAAGTTCTCAAGATCTTTTTATCATTCAGATAACCTGATAAAGATGGCTTAGTTGATAAGAAGTAAGGACACTGAAGATCTTTTAGCTCATACTTCTAGCTCTGTCTCCAGGAGCATGGAGTTTATTATATATATTTCAAGACTCATTTCACACAAAAGAACCCTCCCCCCTGAATTCACAGATGCACCGAAGTTACAAATTATGTCATATTGAAACACAAAAGGTCTCGTTGGCTTCAGAATAGAACAAAGCCAAGGCTGAATTTTGACTAGGCTCTTATCAGAAAGCCAAGTCTGGGAATATTTTCTCAGGGTTGAATTGCCCTTGCTAAGGTCTTGGCCTTGGTTGTACCAGGCAGCTGCATTCCTGGCCAAAGGGAAAGAGTGTTAACCTCTTAAATTCAGATTTGCTAAGAACTTAAAGCTTTTCAATAAGGCCACAATACTTTTCAACAAGAAGGGGTCAAAAGAGGAGTTTCAGATTTTCATCTATACTCTTATTGGCTTCCCACATATTTCTCCCTTTTCTTTAAATTAAAATGATTAATTACACAGGAAAACTTTTTTAGTAATGAAAGGAGTCATCAATAGTTATAATCAGCAGCTATAGCTGGATCTGATAGGATTTACAGATTAAACTGTTTATTTATGGCTCTCTACAAAAAGTCAAGACAACTAGTGATAGCTTGGGATGCTGTGGATAACCTTGATTTCTCCAATATCTAATCAAGCTCTAAGCCCACTTCCATTGCCTTCTTGGCCAATGGAATAAATTATTCTCATACACCAGGGGAAGTCTTAACATGTCAGAGGTAAACATTCCCATAATTCACTGATCGATATTATATGTAAAGTGCTTTACAAACCTTAAGGCATTATACAAATCCTAACTAATGGTTAGTATTATTGTCAAGGGCAGTATTTGGTCATCTACTAAGGAAAGGAAACACACCAAAAGCAAAAGACAGCCAAGGGCCCAGGGAAAAATTCATCTAGTTCAGTCACTTGGTTCTAGTTCCACATCACTGAAGTGGGGAGAAAGGTTAGAACCCATATTCCCCTTCCCTCAATTTCATAGTTACATGAAGCTCCATGCAGGGTGAATCTTTCCACCTAGAAAGGCCCCAAACTGCCTCTTCTATTTTAGCTGACAAAGCATCCTCCACCCACTGCTATTAGGAGTAGAGGGAGGATTTGGAACCAGTTAAAGGCTGTTGTAGCATACCAAAGTGACAAGTCCTTTCATCCCTGGAAGTGGGAAGCTTCCTCATTGCTCAGTGCCAAGTTTCCACAAGCATTGAGTTGTGTGGTCTGGCTGGAAGCAAGGCAGGTCATCTCTGCACATGCTCTGTGCAACCTTTGTTATATCTATCATGTCCCTGGAGCGGTCTTGGTCACAGGCTGAGTTCTCTAAAAGGGAATAGTAAGCTTTTCTATGTAGCTACTGATGTCTCAGAATCACAGAAATACAGAAGCTCACACTCGGAAGGGGCATTTTCTAGCCCCTGTCAGCACGTTGGCTCATCATCTTTGCCCTTGAAAACCAAAAAGTGGTTGTGTAAGTTTTGTTGAGGAATTCAGGGGTTAAGATCATGCTGGTTCTTGCAGAGAGTTCCTTCTCTTTCTCTTTTAAGAGTCAAGAGATTGATTTTATTTCATTTCTTAACCTCTTATCTCCTCAATGCTAGGACATCAAGAAGTTAACTCTTCTGTGATGAAACAAAGGATTCAAACAGACCTTCAGAGCAGGTGGAAATCCCAGCCTTTTTCTACCCTTAAATAAAAGGAAATAAGACCAATCAGAAAGCATGTCTCCCATCTTCCCCAGGCACTCTTCTTCCCCTCTTCTCCCATTTCTCCCTCCTCTCCTTCTATGGTCCATTTTCCCCATCCTCTGCCCCACTTCTCTCTTTACTCACTTTGTATATGATTCTCTCTCTGTCTCTCTGTCTCTCTGTCTCTGTCTCTCTGGCTCTCTGTCTCTGTCTGTCTGTCTGTCTCTTTATTCCCCTCCATTTCTCTTCCTCTGTCTCCATCTTTCTGTTTCTGTCTGCCTATATATGTAAACCTAAGTTATTACATATATGCACATATATGTATATATGTAATAATCTGGCAGTAAAATACTCTGTGTGTATGTGTATATGTATACTATGGCTGTTTTAAGTAAAGAGTGACATGGTCAATAAAAAGAAAAAAAGCTGGGAGAAGTAGAAAATAAGAAAACATTCCATTTCCAAATTGAGCCAAAAGGAAATAACACCAACCACAAGATAAACCGTTTGTTTCTCAAGCTGCTTAATCTTTATTTCACTAGTGGTATTGATCTTCTTAATTATCAGCCATAAAATCTCTGGATTTCATTTTCTGTAGAGCATTAGTGGTAAGAAATCTACATGAATCAGACTGCTTGGACCAGTACCAGGGATCTGTTTACATATACACAGACACCTTCTGGGCAGAAACTCAGAAAGTGGGGCCTCATCAAAAAAGGGCAAACTCCCTGCCGAAGCCAAAAAATGGCCACACACAGGGTCAGCTCCTTAGCTCCTCTATCACGAGGGAGCTCAGGAAAGGTGGGTTTACAGGTCCATTCTTTGGAGTTTCAGGATTTATCATTTAGAAAACAACTGAACTACCTGTAGTTGCTCATCCTATAAAGAGTCGGAGTGCCTTCAGGAAGCATCTTTCAAATGGTTTATAAGACACTTGAGCAACCTCAAGCAGGTTTAGACCCCTTGGTTGGCCTCCCTCCTTTGGAAAATCTCCAGGGCTATGTTTGCCATCAACATCAGTAAGATGCTTCAAGACATTCTGACTGCTATTTTTACTGTCATAATTACAATCCCCAAACTTACATGATTACAGCGTTAGTAATTCTGTTGATTATAAATAGCACTAATGCTGTAATACATTATCAATGTCTGACTGCGTCTTGAGGACCTAGTCCATATATAGGTGAATATTTGTGACTTTGAACATCTTAATAGAAGTAGACCCTTAAAATGAAACCATCCATTTAGGCCACTCCAAGACGCCGCTTGTACAAAACTTGGCCATTTTCTCTGCTTGCTTATCAGGTGAGAGGCCTTTGAGGAGTCAGATTTATGCTTTATATTTAAATGATTAGGGGGTTGGTAGTTGTAATCAGTGTGAGGAACTTCTGGTGTGAAAACTCTCTTCCCCAGAGAGCACTATATCTCCTTCTTGGAGAGTTGCTTGGGGGCTTTGAGAGACTCCCACTCTACTAAGAATTAGAGGAAAAACTCGGCCTCCCTTCTAGGACAGGATCATAGAGCTAGAGCTGGAAGGCCTTCAGAGGTCATCCTGTGCAGCCTTCTCTTTTTACAGATAAGGAAACTGAGGTTCAAAAATGTAAAGTGCTTAGTCCAAGGTCATGCAGGGGGCAAAGGACTGAGCTGAGAATTTTTTTCACTTTGCCATGTTTCCAACTTTCCACCCTATCCAACTTTGTTGTTTAGTTGTTTCTGTTGTACCCAAATTTTAATAGCTGACCCAGGTTCAGTTGTAGCTGGAGGAATCACACTGAGAATGCAATATGCAGGAAGAGGCTCATTTCTTTACTAGCGATAGCTAGGGTAAGCAGAGAGGCGTGCCTCACCGACCCTGGGGCTTCTTCAGCCAGGGGTTTATATGTTTGGGGAAGCGGGGCTGTTACATACGTAAGCATCAAGGTAGTGTCAGGGACAGGGGGTCAGGAAGCATCTGGCAAGGAGGGTTTCAGGGTCAGGGGTCAGGAAGCATTTGGCAAACATTCCTCAAGGAGGTAAACATTCCTCAGGGAGGTGATAAGATAGTTTTATTCTGGGAAACATTTTTGGGGCTGGGGTTTTCAGGAGACTGAACAAGGGTTGGGGGGCAGGAAGCAGCTTACCGAACAGGCTGAATTTTAAGTCCAACAGTTTCAGTCCAACAGTCAGTCTGAAACTGACTTTTCATGACCCCATTTGGATTTTTCTTGGCAAAGATAATGGAGTGGTTTGCCATTTCCTTCTCCAGCTCATTTTATAGATGAGGAAACTGAGGCAAAAAGGGTTAAATGACTTGCCTGGGGTCACATAGTGTCTGAGGTTGGATTTGAACTCTGGAAGATGTCATTCTAATCCCAAGGTCAGTAGTCTTTCCATTGTGCCACCTGGACTCTGTCCCTGTTTTAGAGTGGTGGGGGGTGGGGGTGGGCGGGTTTCTGTAAATAGGTTTTGTCCAGTCGCCTCTGCCTGATTCTTGGGACAGAGGTAGGAAGGGGTAGGTGAGTTGGGAGGGCTAATTACTGATCTATTTTCCAACATAATTTAACATTCACCCCCATTTCTCCTGGGGAAAGCAATCTCTCTGGGCAAAATGGGAAGGGAGGGTCAAACCCCACCACTCTGGGGGAAGAAGAGAGGGAGGGAAAGAGCGACAATTGTAAATAAACTCCTTGGGGGAGGGATGGTGGCTCAAACAAATAAACAAACCCATTGTGTTAACTACTTTTCTATTAAAAAGAGATAGTCTCTATATCATAGAACTCAAAGTGAGGTCTCATTTTCTTTGAATTTGCAAAAATTAGAGCGCCATTTAATATTAGATTAGGGCCAAGTGCCTTTGGATACTAGTAGAGAGAATTCTTCCATTCTGTGGAAGAGGGTGTATAAAAATGGGTACCTGTGTGTGAATTCATTTAATTTTAGGCCCAATGGAGATTTTTGGTAGAGAGGCACACAATAGACATATGTTCTAGATGTTGAGAATTCAGAGTACAATTAGCATTAACTGTGAAATTTCACTTTTAAATAAATACACCCAAAAAGCCAATCTCCTTCCAGAAAGATGCATTTCATTTGCCCCCCAAACTTCTTGCTAAATTCCATTTCAGATTCTCCTAGTCTGTGACTAAAGTTTAACACGCTTTGGTAATAGAGCTTACATAATGTTTCTTCGACCTCAGCTGACTGAGTGATGCTTGGAAGCACTATTTTGCAGGAAAGCCAGGTCTTCTTTACTGGATCACCTCTGGGAAAATGTCCAACATAGTTATGACATCTACCCAGAAGGGGAAAAGATCATTCACGTGTTACACACAAATACATGACTTTCAGTCATTTTTCAGTTGTGCCAGATTCTTCATGACCTCATTTGGGATTTTCTTGGTAAAGATCCTGGAGTGGTTTGCCATTTCCTTCTCCAGTTCACTTGACAGATGAGGAAACTGAGGCAAACAGAGTGAAGTGACTTGCTCAGGGTCACAAAGTTAGTAAGTATCTGAGACCAGATGTGAACTCAAGAAGATGACTTTTCCTGCCTCCAGGCCCAATACTTTATCTATTGAGCCACCTAGCTGCCCCTTATTTACCTGTGAATAATATATCAGAGAAACACAATTACTTCTAGGGTATCAAACATTTCCTAAATGTTGAAGGAAATATGAACATCTATAGTTCTACATGTTTTTTTTATCATTGTGTAATTATTATGAGCATATAGTCCTCAAAGAAAAGATGAGAAAATACATTTCTTTCCCTTCTTATAAAGATGGGGAACAATGCATACTCAGTCAGACTTAGTTGATTTTTTTTATTTGTTTCACTCAACTGGATTTTTTCTCTTCTCTTTTTTATTCTTTGTCTTAGAAGGGGAACAGGGAGGGATATATTTGGAAATTAAGGTGGTGTAAAAACTATACTCACACACACAGAGGTCTATTTTAAATTTTTTGTTTCTTTTGTATTGAGTAGATTTTATTTTATTTATTTTTTGGTGGGAGAGGAAGAAGACAGGTGAGCCTTCCTGGTCAGCCAATAAATCATTTAAAGTCAAATTTATGCCTTAGTTTCTTCTGACTCACTCTAGCAGTGCCTAAACATTGTATATAGCACAGTCTAGTATATTATAGAGACACAACTTCAGAGAAAAAGGAATAGTTGATTTTTATGTCATTATGTCATTAGAAAACAAGAAGTTTGGTCTATTCCTTGTTTGATTTTCTCATCATATGTGTATATGTCTTGTTTTATTTTATTTTATTTTTTTAAACCCTTACCTTATGTCTTAATATCAGTTCTAAGACAGAAGAGCAGTAAAGGCTAGGCATCTGAGTTAAGGGATGGTAGTGTCTGAGGTCAGATTTGAACCCAGGTCCTCCAGATTCCAAGCCTTGCAACTCTATCCACTGTACTAACATACAGCCATCCTCATGTTTGTATATATTTTAAACAAATTTCGTTTCTGTCTCATGTAGGGTTTACTCTATTGATTTTCCAAAAATTCACAGGTTATTTTTAAACCTCACCCAAACTCGGGATTTTTTTGCTCTAAAAATGAATGAGATAACAAGTAGATAACATTTTGGTTTTACTTTCTTGAATCATTATAATGATAAAAATAGCCTTTATCATCAGACTTGGGATAGGTCCCTATGTGACTAAAACATCTGGATGAAAAAGGAGAAATTCAGTGAATCATTTGGATGCTTTGGCCTCCTGGAGACACAGCTTGTCCCTCTCAGTGTGATGGCTTTAATTACAGACCTACTCTGAGGGGGGGAAAAAGTGGAAGAAGAACACACTGGAGCCTGATGTCTTGTAATAGGGATATATTATGTTCAATTCAAGGCCATCCAATCAGCTTAAGTACTCCTCTAAAGGGGGAGAACACGGGGGAGTCCATAAGGGTCCATCAGTGGGATCCATGATTTTTGTCTTTTCACTTTTTCAAAAGAAGAGATGCTGATTCTGCTGTGGAATTGTCTATTGAACTGTTGGGAAGAGGTTTGATTATAAATTTTGCATTTTGCTCCAGACTAAGCTTCATTTTTGTCCCATTCCACTGATTTACTTGGCCACTATAAAGTTCCTACGAACACGGATTAAGAGATGGGAGGACCTTGAAGTCACCTAAAGCCCTCATTTGGCACATTCTGAAATTCACCTTGAGGGAGATGAAAAAACTAGCCCAGGATCATGTAGGTGCCTAAACTGGTCAGGTCCACTGGTAAATCCATTATCATTTCCAATAAACTTCACTAGCAAACAAGATAAACTAAGCATAATTAAAAAACCAAAACAAAACACCTTACTTTCTGCTTAATATCAATTCTAAGACAGAAGAGTGCAAAAGCTAGGCTACTGGGGTTAAGTGACTTGCTGGGGGTCACAGGGTTAAGAGCTGTCTAGGGCCAGATTTGCTGATAATAAGCTTTCTAATAACTAATTTGCTTATAATTAAATAGAAGAACAAGATGCTCAGGCAAACGGTGAAATGTCTATCCCTGAAGAACTTTAAAAGCATGGTGGGGGATGATTTTGGTGTTCACCTATTTGGAGGTGGAGGATTGCCCTGGATGACCTTTTGAAATCCAGTCGGCTCTGTCTTGCAATGATCCTTGTGCCTCTCTTCAGCCCAACATCTGTCTGATAGGGCTTTCATGCAAGAGGCTCTGCATATGCGGAATTGTTAAACTAGGTGTGAACAGGAATTAACATCTAGCTGATGGCACAGCTGAGAATAGAACTGAAAATACAATGCACACCAACTTTTTATAGATCAGACCTCTTTAACTTCAGCTTCAGATCCAAATGTAGAGTTGGGATTTAGGTAAATGCCAATGTCATAGGCAAGTGCACCAGGCAACTGATGGAGTATGAAGCTAAATTGATTAAAATATCATCCTTACCCATAGTTCTTTGCAAGAATAAGGAAATAAGGAAAAATGATAGCTTCCTACAATAAGACCTAAATTATTGAAAAAGAGGTGTCTGATTTTAGCTGTTTTATTCACTGTTGTTCAGTCATTTCGGTTGTGTCCAATTCAACTCTTCACAACCCCGTTTGGGTTTGTTTGTTTGTTTTTTGCAAAGACACTAGAATGGTCTGCCAATTCCTTCTCCAGCTCCTTTTACAGATGAGGATCTGAGGCAAACATGGTTAAATGATTTGCCTGTGACTACACAAGGATTTGAACTCATGAAGATGAGTCTTTCTAACTCCAAGCCCAGTGCTCTATCTACTGTGCCACCTACCTGTCCCAATATAATAAATTACAGAAGATTGCTGCAGATGGTAGAATAATAATTGTTGTGTTAGCATCTTAATGTATGAACCTTCCTGTCTATGTCAACATTGTTAGGATGAATGGTGGAAAAAAATTCTCTGAAATGGCATCTACCTCCTCATGCCATCTGAGATGCAGATGTTCCTCTGGGGCCTTAGATATAATACACTTTAATATTTACCAAAGTACTTTCTTTATCCTAATCTTGTGAGGTAGGTGGTGCAAGTTCCCATTTTATAGATGAGGAAACTGAGATTGGAGGGAAGCTATATATCTTTTTTTTATTTGAAAGTTTTTAAGTAATTAATTTTAGGATATTTTCCCATGGTTCCATGATTCATGTTCTTTCCCTCTCCTCCTCCCACTCCCCCTAGCCAATGAGCAATTCCACTAGGTTTTACATGTGTCATTGATCAAGACCTATTTCCATATTATTAATATTTGCAATAGGGTGATCTGAAGCTAGATATCTTACAAAATGGTCACTTAACAAGTGCCAAAGAACCAGGATTAAGAGGGTAGTTCTTATGACTCTCAAATACACAAACTGCCCCATGAAAGAGCATTTCCTTTGGGGAGGATGGCATTTGCCTCGAAATACTCATACTTGCTGAGGAATTCTGCCTAAAAGGAGAAAAAGGCAGCCACATCACTACCTCCCATGTTGATGATGAGAAAGTTGTCACGTGGCTCTGTAAAGTCGCTTTGTCTAGAAGGTGTTGTTTCTGTGGTTGGGACACAATTGAATTTTCTAAAGAACCCTTGGATCCTCTAGGGAAATTTTAAGAGTGGCATGGTGACTTGTGGCTCTTGTTTCATAATCTGAATATCTGTTCTGATATTTACAGATAGAATGACATTCTGAATAATCATATGTTGTATTTATATAGCATTTCTCTCAGCGGAATTCAGATTTTCTGACAGCCATTATTTAAATAATTCCCACAATATCTCTGTGTGATCAGGAGGGAACAGGTGTAATTATCTCCATTTTATAAAACACATGACTTGGAGTTATGCCTAGTTACAAAGTAGTTGAGAAATGGGTGCTTTTCTTAGATGCTGTTTTTGCCTGAGTTCTCAGAATTGGGAGATGAATTTTAAACTGAGCCGACCTCTAAGCAAGCTTGGTTGGATCCCTTACATTCAATCCAAGTGACCATTTCTTTTCTTTTTTTTTTTTTTTGGCAATACAGTATACTCTGCTGCTCTGTTGACCAACCTCCACTAGATAAGATGGGAAAACTGACATGATGTGATGACATGAGACCAAGTTTCCAAGGCTAAAAGGAACCATGGCTCATTTTCTTACTCCACAAAAGTACAGGCTAATCAGACCCCAAACAACCATTTGCCTACTAGAATACTTTGACAATAGCTATAAGGAAAAATTCAACAAAAGAAAATATAAACGCAGAAGGTATAGATTTGCTTTTATGGGCTGAATATTTCAACTTGTCCAGTTATGGATCTGGATAAAAACTATGCTGTTCTTTCCACCAGAACCTCCAGAAATGATCATGGTTTGCTCATAGCTAAACAATCTACTTGTTTATTGGTTCAGAGTCAGAGAAGTCTAGTCAGAGAATTTTTAGAGCTTGAAGTGACTTCAGAAATCATCCAGTTCAGTGATTCTTAACATTTTTTGTCTCAGGACCTTTTTATACTCTTAAACTTTATTGACATCCCAAAGTGTTCCTCTTTATGCAGATTACATCTATTGATTCTTACCATATTAGAAATGAAACCTGATAAAATTTTAAAATATTTATTAATTCATTTTAAATAACAATAACAAACATGTTACACGTTAATTTAAATATCATTGGTGTAAAAATAATTTTTAAACCAAAGAAAATATTTAGTTAGGCACTGATTTTTCAATATTTTTGTAAATAATATAATAATATAAAATAGAATCTAGTAGAAAGTCACCATATTCTCATGGCTACTTCTGCACTTAGTCTGTTGTGCTTTATTGTTTTGGTTGAAGTACATGAAGAAAATCTAACCTCTGGTATATAGTTGGAAAAGGTAGGAGTATTTTGATAGGCAAATAATGTCTTAGTATTATTATTTTTGTTAAACCCTTTCCTTCTGTCTCAGAATCAATACTGTCTATCATTTCCAAGGCAGAAGAGTGGTAAGGGTTAGGCAATGTGGGATTTAGTGACTCTACTCCTAGATCTTAATCCACTATGCCATCCAGCTGCCCCCTTAGTATCAAAATCATTTTTAGCCCACAGACCTTGGGAGTCTCAGAGACCTCCCATAAGACATCAGACACTAATTTGTGAACCACTAATCTGGTCTAACCCCCTACATTAGCTCTGAAGACAGGAATTATTTTTTTTAAACCCTTATCACCTTCTGTCTTAGTTTTACTTCTAAGACAGAAGAGAGGTAAGGGCTAGGCAAAAAGGGTTAAGTGACTTGCCCAGGGTAGTACCTGAGGCCAGATTTGAACATCCTGAATCCAGACTTGACATTCCATCCAGTGGGCTATCTATGTGACCCACAACTATTCTTTATTCCACATCAAAGCAAAATTCTAAAAATAAAGGAGACCACAAAGGAAAAGAATTGGGATATTGGGAGTCAGTCAATAAACATTTATTTAATGCCTACTATATACCCGGCATTGTACTAAGTTCTAGCGATACAATGAAAAATAAAAAACAATTTCTGCTCTTAAGGAGTTCACAATTTAATCAAGGAGACAACATTTGAACCACTACATACAACCAAGTTTCATACAGGATAAATGAGAGATAGCAACAACAACAAAAGGCACCAAATTAAGGGGAATCAAAGTAGTCCTCATATGAAAAATAGTATTTCTGCTGGGACTTGAAGAAGACAGAGAAGCGAGGAGATGGAGATGAGGAGGGAGAACATTCTGAGTATGGTGAGGACAGTCAGGGATAATGCCCAGAACTGGTAGTTGGAGTGTCATGTTCTAGCAGTATCAAGAAGACGAGAGTCAGGGGACAGCTGGGTAGCTCAGTAGATTGAGAGTCGGGCCCAGAGACGGGAGGTCCTATGTTCAAATCTGGCCTCAGACACCTCCTAGCTCTGTGACCCTGGGCAAGTCACTTGACCCCATTGCCTACCCTTACCACTCTTCTGCCTTGGAGCCAATACACAGTATTGGCTCCAAGGTGGAAAGTAGGGGCTTTTAAATCAATCAATCAATCAATCAATTAATTAAAATAAAAAAAGAAGAGTCACTGGTTTAAAGAGTTGGTTTTCTGTTTTTTGGCTTTTTTGTTTGCTTGTGAAAAGTCTAAAGACTGGAAAGATGGGGCAAGAGGGAGGCTAAGAAAGGCTTTGAACATCAAAGGATTTTATATTTGCTCCTAGAGGTGCTAGGTAGTCACTGGAGTTTATCGAGTAGAGAAATTTTTGGAAAAGATTCAGATAGGAAGAGGAGAAGTATATTGTATTTTCTGCCTGTAAAAATGAGCCTAAGTTATCACAGAATTTACCAGATGTCAACTTGCAGCAGATCTGGGGTCTCATTTAAGTCAAGCATTTGTTGTGATGGGTTCAGGCACTTAACGACTGGGCATATTTACTACTGGCAACAAGTTCACCAATTCAGTTGGATCTAATTCAGCCGGACAAATATTTATAACTTAATCAATGACAACCAATAACTAGGAGGTTTATCAACATGCCTTTTTCCTTTCCTAATGTCTAGTCTGAAGCATAGTACCCTTTTGCAGCCATTCTGATTGTGGCTTAAAAAAAAATGATTTTGGATGCACCCACTCCAGTGGAACATCTCAGTGGCATTTCCTAATCATGAACTAATACTGTTGTAGTAAAAGGAGTCATTCATTGAGACTCAGGAGACCTGTGATCTGGGTTTTTCTCTGCCAATTCTACTAACTGTATGACCCTGGGCAAGTAATTTCACTTCTGTGAATTCCCCGTCCTCATGTGCAAAAAAGAAGGGGTTGGACCAGATCGTCTCGACGATCCCCTGCGGTTACCCACATTCTGTGATGGGGACCCGCCATCTTTTGCCCATGTGAAGGTTTTCCTTGGGCTGTCCAAATATCCGAGCGGCTTGCAAAGAGTTCTGTCTCAGTGGTTGTCCATGCTTTCAAAGCCCCTGGGCACATCCCTGAAAGCTCGACTCTGGGAAAATACTCTCAAGGCATAACCCGTAATGAGAATCTGCCTGCAAGGAGCTAGTAAATCTGCCTGCACATTAAGTACAAGGGGATGGAATGTAATTTAGAAAAGCACTACTACACAGGTGCCTCTGATGTGGCTAGGACTTGCTGCTCCCTTTAAATTACATGCAAAGGCTTTTCAGTGCCCAGGTTTAAATGATGCTTTCATCTGCTCTCTCAGTTCCTGCCAATACGGGAGATGCCGGGGAGAGAGTATACGGCTGGATATATGTGTTTGTTGAACCAGTTCCTGTGACAAGTGAGATAACGAATATGAGTCACAAGGTGAAAGTAATAGGCCTTACAAATAAGAAGGGGCATATTATTTTTCCTTGGAACGGAACATGGAGCCAAGTCACGTGGAAAGGATAAGGGAATGAATAAGCTTCTTTAGTGCATAGAAACCAGGGAGATAAGGAATTTTTGCCTAGGCTCATTATTACACACATAGCAAGAAAAGATTTGACACTCTTCCTAGCTCAGTAATGAAGGGATTTAAAGATGTGCTATTAGAAAAGTCTAGGTTCTTTTTATCTATTATAGTAGGATAGGGGATGGATTAACTTGGCTCTATCTCCCCACAACCAACACTAAAACTATGAGAAAGAAGTCTTAATTTTGTGAGGAGACATATTACCGGAGCATACCCTTATCTAGAAGATAATATCAGATGATTACCTTGTCTTTCGCTAAGAGACATTTAATGTAGGACACGTGTTCCGTTTTAAAGTTTAAAAAAAAAATCAAGGTTTTGCTTTGCTATTAAAATCAGGAAAAGTGATTCAGAAGAGAACTTTAAGTTTAAAAAATCAGTGGAATATTTAGTTTATCTGATGTAATTCAAGGCAAATTCTAGAGTTGCATAAAAAATTCAGGACCAGAGTAATGATAGTCGAAACCCCTTCAGGCAGGAAGGACATTTTGGCTAAATAGTTATGCTCTGTCCTCTGAGATGAAGAAGATATCTCATAAAATGTTCTCACTCATTTTATGGATCAAGTTGTACCAATTGGTTTTGAATTGGAATCTGCACAGTACATTGGTAAAATAGTTAAATCCAAGACAGACAAATTATTGTTTTCTACCACGTAGTTAAGGAAAGCATGATAATCCACTGCCCTATGAATTCCTCTCAGAATCCTTGTGATTCCAAGTTGTACACTGGCTGAATGGAAACGCCCTTCCCTAACCATCACTCCCCACTTCCTCATTTCTATTCACAGCTGCCCCAGACTGCTGAGATAGCTATTCATTCTTCCCTGCCACTGTACCCCTGGAAACCTTTTATTCTGTAGCTAACAAACTGTCCTTCATATTAGACCTATGCTGCCCCCTGGAAATTATTGTGTATTTCATATTGACTTGAAAATGGATATATGTTGTTTCTTTCAGAGAATGTAACTTCCTTTAGGGCCAGTAATGTCATGTCTCATCTTTGTATCATTAATATCTAGCAGGCATCTGGTATGTAGTTTTTTTTGTTTGTTTGTTTTTGTTTTTTTTAATCCTGGGACTCCATTCTAGGAGCATAGGGCCACAACCAGTAGGCAATGGGTCGCTCAGGGTCACCCAGCTGGGAAGTGTCTGAGCCCAGATTTGAACCTAGGACCTTTCGTCTCTAGGCCTGGCTCTCAATCCACTGAGCTAGTCCAGCTGCCCCTACTTTAGGTTGCAGTTTCTTTAGCAGATGTAGTTTTTACAGGGTGGGGTTGCTAGCCCCACGCCCAACCCTCCTCCTTTTTTTCATCCGGGCTAGGGACCATCCTTGGCCCAGGAGTGGTAAGGGTGGGCAGTAGGGGTCAAGTGACTTGCCCAAGGTCACACAGCTGGAAGTGTCCGAGGCTGGACTTGAACCTAGGACCTCCAGTCTCTAGGCCTGGCTCTCAATCCACTGAGCCACTCAGCTGCCCCCTGGTATGTAGTAGATGCTTAAAAATACTTGTGAGTGGAAACAAGCAAGGGAAGAAGAGAGGGAAGGAAAAAAGGAGGGAGAGATAGATGGAAGGAAGGAAGGAAGGAAGGAAGGAAGGAAGGAAGGAAGGAAGGAAGGAAGGAAGGAAGAAAGGAAGGAAGGAAGGAAGGAGAGGGAGGGAAGGAGAGAGGGAAGATAAAAGGATGGAAAGGAGAGGGAGGGAGGGAGGGAGGGAAAGAAGAATGGGAAGGAGGGAGGAAGGCTGGGAAGGAGGAAGGAAGGATGGGAAGGAGGG
>NC_058132.1:361496172-361638816 GCF_016433145.1 Gracilinanus agilis
GAGGAAGGGAGGATGGGAAGGAGGAAGGCTAGGAAGGAGGGAAGGAGAGAGGGAGGAAGGAAGGCTGGGAAAAAGGGAGGGAAGGAAGGATGGGAAGGAGGGAGGAAGGAAAGGAGGGAGGAAGAATGGAGGGATGGAAGGAAGGGGGAGGAAGGGAAGGAGGGAGAGAAGGAACAAGGAAGGAAGGAAGGAATGAGGACATGAGAGAAAGAGAAAGCAAGAGAAAAAACAATGAAACCAACCAACATGGATAAAAGTATAACTAAAAAATCATTCTATCTTTAGGATTATTCAAAGCAAAGCTCTTCTAGGAAAGTCTCATGAATTTTGTGTTAACTTCTTTAAGATTCAAATGCCATTAAGTAGCTAAAAGTTGAGTTGATAAATATTTCTAAGGATATCTATTTTGCAGAATGCCATCTAAGACATATACTTTTTGACTGTACTCACAAACTAGTATATATGCTGGAGTTTCTGATTCATGATTATAGATGAATCTAAGCTACAACATGGTCTTTTAAAGTCTTCTGGGAACTCAAGTCCCTAAGACAATATCCAAGACATGGAATTCATAGATTAAATGGCAGGCCGTATTGTCTCGGTATTTATTCTAATATATGTAATTAGTCAAGTATACCTATGTATTCTGAGAGATGTTAACAGGCAATGAGGTGATATAGTAAATAATATACTAGGTCTGAATTGAGAAAATTTGAATCCTGTTTCAAATACTTAATGGTTGTTTGACCCTAGATAAGTCATTTCACTTTCTTTGGAGCCTCTTTTTCTTCCTCTAAAAGATGGGGATAATAATAGAACCTACATCACAAGGCAATTATGGGGATCAACTGAGATAATGCAAGTAAAGAACTTTGCCAACATTAAATCACTATTTAAATGTTAGTCAATAGAAATAGCTAGAATTTACATACTGCTTTAAGTTTTGCAAAATGTCTTGCAAATATTTCATTTGTAACTCACAACAACCCTAAACAATGCTATTATTACAGTTTGGGAAACTGAGGCAAACAGAAGTTAATTGACTTATCAAGGACCACATAACAAATAAGTGTCTTGAGGCAGCATTTTAACTCAGCTGTCCTTAATTCCAAAGCCAGCAATCTATCCACGTATCCTAACTTCCCTTGAAGTGTCTAGCTGCTGCCTTTTTATTCATTTTCAATGAATTAAGCATCAGGATGGCACAATGGTTCAATTGTTGCTCTTGGCATTAAGAAGACCTCAGTCCAAATATGACCTCGGACACTTAATTCTGTAACGCTGGCAAGTTACTTAACAGTTTTCTTTTCTATAAGTAAAGGCAATTTCCAGTGTCTCTGTTTCTGTTTCTGTAAAATGGGGATAATAATCACATCTACTCCACAGGACTGTTGTGAAGATAAATTGCGATAATATTGGTAAATCTGGTAAAGTTGGTAAAATGTTTAACAGACTGTATCCATGCTGGCTACCATTATTATTATTTTCATTTTCTGAATTTTTCTGTGTCGTTCATAATGCTGATCTGAGAATGGCAGAGGAGAACAAAATTCAGATTCAGACACGGCTTTTACATTCTTAGGGACTCTGCTGTTACAATGAATCTGAAGACCATTTTATGCAAAAATGTATTTAAGTAGCCCGAATTGTCTAATAATATCATTTTCTTTTTTAAAATATCCTGTAGATATACACATGTGCACAGATGCGCATACATTAATTCAGCTTCCTGTAAGTATTTTAGTATACTATGAACAGAATGTACTGAGTAATAGTTATACTTGAAGTTTAGTGAATTCCCTTCCTTCATATGCAGAGATTTATTTTTTAAGAATACGTTTATAGCTTTACATATGTGCTAGCAGCTAGATCTATTCCTTTTTTAATAGTGAAGTCAATAAGGACATTAAAAGTAAATAGTGTTCACCATTCCGTGGGCAGGGTTAGGCTGCCTCCGTGGCTTGCACGTAACGCTTTTAATGTGGACAATCTCTTCTTGACCTAAAAATAAAGGAGTCCTATGTTACGAGTTAGGAGCCCAGAGGTATGGACAGCAGATAGTGACGTGTGACATCACAGACAAAAGAAGGAACAAATGAATGCCCTGCTCAAATGGGAAAGTAAAATGCCAGTCTACACAGCACTAAACTCAAAATGCAGCTGGCAGAGTCAAATTGATCAAGAAAGGATTCTTTGATAATGCTTAATAATCAATATGGCTTGCCATAATGATCCATAAATATGAGGAAATAGCTCTTGATTTCAAGTCTGGCCATGATGAGATAGCGTGCTGCCTTGCTAGGCTTTACGTGGTCTTCTGGCTATAATTATTATAGCCAAATGGTAAGTCATAGAATGATAGGATCATAAACTTAGACCTTAGATGGATTTTCTAGGACATCTAAGCTATCCCTCTCCTATTACAGATGTGGAAATGGAGGCTCAGAGATTTGAAATCATTTGCCCAGATTATACAGGTCATGAATGACAGAACCAATTTTCTATCCCAGGCCAAAAGGTACCATAGGTCTAGAGGAAGGAAGAAAGGAAGGAGGGAAGGAAGGAAGGAAAAAAGGGAGAAAGGAAGGGGAGGGAGGGAAGGACAAATGAAGGAAGGGAGGGAAGGATAAAGGAAGGAAGGAAAAAAGGGAGAAAGGAAGGGGAGGGAGGGAAGGATAAATGAAGGAAGGGAGGGAAGGATAAAGGAAGGGAGGGAGGAAGGCAGGGAGGGAAGGAAGGAAGGAAAGAGAGAAGATAGGAACAATTGATTTATTAAGTACCCACTGAGTGCCAGACAGTGCTGAGCATTTTACAAATATGTCATTTGAAATGTAAAACAACCCTGAAAGACAGGTGATTAAATATCTCCATTTTACAAAGGAGGAAACTAAGTCAGAGGTTATGTGACTTCCCCAGGAAATCAAACAATAGCTAGGAAGTCTAATTTAGGATTTGAACTCAGTTCTTCCTGACTTCAGGTCCAGTGCTCTAGAGCTCAAAATTCTATTCCCTCACTCCCTCACTCCAAAGATGAGGAAACTGAGGGCTAGGCAGGGATGTTAAGTGATGCCCAATGGCACATAGGAAGTAAATATCAGAAGGTAGGATTTGAACCCAAGTCATCTGGCTCCAAATTCAGCATCCTTTCCATTGCACCACTGTTTTAAGATGTGATGGCACCTGAACACAAATGCTAAGGCTTTAGAGCTAGGAAAACTGGGAGGATGGGTTTATGCTTTCCTTTATGCAGATTTCTCATTATCCAGCATAATTATGACAAATATTCTGAAAAGCAGTTTAAAAACATGGATTTTCAAAAAAAAACATGAGTCTAGCATAGCAGTAAATACTAATTTCATCAAATATTCACAGTTTGGCAAAGATAGTTCTTTAATGATCACATGAACACAAAACATCAGGAATAGGTTTTGGGGGAGAGCGTTGATGGAAATAATACATATAAAGAGAGCGATGTGAATCATTTAAAAAATGTTTGTGATGTGCCCACTTAATACTTTTTATTAAATGCCTTGGAGTTCAAGGGTGTAAAGATATTTCTCAGAATAGGAACCCCATATAGCTGTATCTACAATTCAGTCTGTTTTATATTAAGAGACAGATAACAGATTTAGAAATCGTTCTCAAAACTGGGGAAAAAAAATATTCTCAGAGCTAAGCAGTTCAGTATATTCAGTTATTGTGAATGGAAAATGTTTAAAAGAATCTCTTGAAGTAGATGCTTGATAATGTTGAAATTCATTATTTTATCACTCTAGAGATCAGGGCTCCTTGGTTTCCCTTCCCCACCACCCAGATTCTGCTCTGTTAGAAAGGGCATTGTTTGTTTAATAGTTATTTTAAAAATATGGTCATCCCCAGAAATGAGACATTGAGTGGTTAGGATCATAAATCTCCAGCACAAAGGAACCATAGAAGCCATCTATTCCAATGGCTTCATTTTACAGCTGAGGAAACAGAGTCCCAGAGACATGAAGCAACTTATCCAAGTTCACAAAAGTTATCAAAGACAGTATTCAAACCCAGGTATTTTGATTCCTGAAACTTATTTTCCCTATCGTTCCTGTGTAGCAGATCTGGTAATAAGGATTGCTGCTGTCTTCTCTTTCTTATTCTGAAGGTAGCCAAACTTTAAACAGATCTACATGGTAAAGTGGATGGAGAGTTGGGCTTCAAATCAAAAAGATCTGAGTTCAGATTTGGTCTTAGAAAGTATCTCTGTGACCTTGAACAAGTCACTTAAGCTCTGTTTGCCTCAGTTTCCTCAACTGTAAAATGAAGATAACAACATCTCACAAGATTATTGAGAAGATCAAATGAAAGTGTTTTTGCAAACCTTAAAGTGCTATATAAATGCTGTGGCTAACATTAGTAGTACAATTTCAGGAAATGACAAAAGCCTGTGTGACATTGGAAATTTGGGAGTTCTTGAACTTATTTTGAGGTCCCTGGTCTAAACTGCCTGTGGACATTTAGATCTCTTTCGAACTACATTTCCCATGATTCAACTGGCTTCCTGTCTTATGTGGTGATGTAAGCCAATGTAAACAGAAGGTTAAATAGGGAGAGTGGGATTGGTATTTCCTCTCTTTCCTGCCGAAGCAGCCAGGTGGGAGGGCATGGCACAGCATTTGAACTAAATCTTAATAGGCACATGACTTCATTTTTCTAAATGGCTTTCAATAAATCTTTTGAAACCATGATATTTTTAATTCTGTCCCTCTATATTAATTTTATTTGTTACAAGCCTTTGCCTTCACCCTTCCCCTTTGCTGTGATTCAATATATTGCCCTTTATCTATGATAATTTGTTCCATACACTTGTGTGAGGAGTGCCAATGAGCACTCTGGTAAATTTTGAGGAGAAAGTAACAAATGGACCCCATTCTATAGGATTCCTATTAATAAGCCTTGGGGTAGCTAGGTGGCAGAGTGGAATAGAGTAATGGATCAGGAGGCTGCTCAAATCCAGCCTCTGACACTTCTTAGTTGTATGACCCTGGGCAAGTCACTTAATCCTGTTTGCCCCCGTCTCTTTAGCTGTAAAATGAGCTGCAAAGGAAATGGCAAATCACTTTAGTAACTTTGCCAAGAAAACCCCAAATGGGGGTAACAAACAGTAAGACATGAGTGAAATGACTAAATGAGTATAAATAATCTCATGGAATTCTCAAGGGTTCAAGTGAGCTCTTTCATACACTTTTTACTTTTCCTTTTTATTATATTTTTTCCAAACATACTCTTCACCAAAACAAAAAAACTCCCATAAAATTCAAGTTTTACTTTTGTTCTTTTATTACATTTCTTGATAGTTTTTAAAAACAAAAAAACTATCTTAAAAAAACCCAAGCAAATTCAATGCAATTGATAATGATTGGTTTATAAAATGGTTGAAGTTATCAGATGGACCAAATTTCACTCTGGTGTTTGTCTTCCAATAGTTACGATGCCACTGAAAAATCTTTTAGTTTGTCAGAAGGACAAGAAATGATCAGGTTGGTGGAAAAAAAAGTTCCTCAATTAGTTGCCAGTCCAGATTCAACCTATCTTCATTCTAACACTTTCTAATTAATGATTTTATTAATTAATTTTAAAAATTATTATTAAATTTTTTTAATTTAAAAAATGTTTAATTTTTAATTGCTTAAACTTATTAATTTTCTTGGCTTCCTTTCAAGACTCAGTTCAAATCCTTCCTTCAATTGGAGGCCTTTCCCTTTTCCTCAATTATTAATGCCTTTCTTTTTCAGAACTACCTTTATTTCCTGGATATATATCTTGTATCAACCTTGTAGTTTACATATTTTCTACCTCATTTAAAATGAGCACTGTTTGAGGGCAGGGCGTGTTTGCTTTTCTCTGTATCCCTAGTATTTAATGAAATTCCTAACATACAGCAAGTATATAAATAAGTGCTTGCCAAATGACCAGATGATAACTATACCTGAGTACTTGCCCTATACAGACCTGTTTTGGAGTTTTTCCATTCCATACCAGTCTTGAGGGTAGCTGGGTAGATAGCTCAGTGGACAAAGAGCCAGGCCCAGAGATGGGAGGTCCTGGATTCAAATGTGACCTTAGATACTTACTAGCTGCGTGACCCTGGGCAAGTCACTTAACCCCCATTGCCTAGCTCTTACTGCTCTTTTGCCTTGGAACTAATACTTAGAAATGATTCAAAGATGGAAAGTAAGGTTTTTCAACCACAAAACCAAAAAAAAAAATCCAAATTAGTCTTAGTGTTATAGCTATTCTTGTGGTGTTTGCAATTTTGACTATTTTATATTTTTGGAATTTTCTATTGCAAACTAGTCTTGCAGTATTACAGATGGTCTTATTGAGTTTGCTATTGTTCAGGGATGTATATTTGCTTCCATCATTTATATAGATCTGAGAGGAGTTTATGGATTTTAGAAACATGGCCTAGTACTGATTACTCAGAATTTAAATGCGCATTTATATGTCTCCTCCGGGCAAGTCCAGTGCCACCCAATCACAGTCTGTAAAATAATCATGTATTCATAGGGACAAGATGTGGATTATATTGATCTTTTCCTTTCTTTTTTTTTTTTTAAAGAGAAAGAAGGCAATGGGATTACTGTAACCAAAGACCACTAATACCCTAGCACGTTGGCACATGCCACAAGTCTCAGGACAATTCCAGAGGCCGGCCTCCGGTGCTCCGTGGGGATGAGGCAGAAGAACATCCTGATTTCCCCACAGACTCTAACCAGTCGCTGACACACCCAAGACCCTGGCAAAGTTCCAACAATCAAGTATAATCAGGATATCTCAGGGGATCCGGAGAGCAGATCCCCAGCAAGTGCCGGTTCTAAATTTGTCTAGCAGGATGATTAATCTCTTTAAGCAAATTCCTGGGACATAATTATGGTGCTCTAATCAAGGACTGGGATATTGCCATCTAGGGCACTCATCTGGTAGAAGGATCTCTGGGATGACAGTCGGAGGAGTCTCTTTGACTACTACTAGGTTGCTGCAAATAGCCTTATCTACCTTTCCTATGTGATGGATACTGCAGCCAAACTGGATTACTCATCCTCTCCCAATAGGAGAGAGAGATGGTGTGGAGAACTGGGTGGGTAGCCAGGTGGCACCGTGGATAGAGCGCCAAGCTTGGAGTCAGCAAGACCCAAGTACAAATCCAACCTTGGACACTTTCTAGCTGTGTGATCGTTGACAAATCATTCAACCTGTTTGCCTCAGTTCCTCATCTATCAAATGGAGAAGGAAACAGGAAACCAGTCCAGAATTGTTGCCAAGAAAACCCCAAATGGGGTCACCAAGAGTTGGATGGTGACTGAAAATGAATGAACAAAAACAACAAAGTGGAATTATGGATAGAGAATTGGATTTGGAATGAAGAAGACCTAGGTTCAAGTCCTTTCTCTAACATACACTAGCTTTGTGACCCTAGGCAAGTCATCTAACTTCTCAGTTCTTGCTAGGCAACAACAAGACTTCTTAACCTTTATGGTGTCATGGATCTCTTTGGGAGTCTGGTGAAATGAATGAACCTCTCAGAATAGTGGCTTTAAATACATGCACAGGTTGCAAAGGAAACCAATTATAATGAAATAAAGTTATTAAAATATTAAGAACACAAATAAAGACAGTTTTAGAGATCTTAGTTATGAACCCCCCTGCCTGAAACAGTAAATTGCAAAGAAAAGTGCTGACCTGCTTCTGAAGAGGGAATTTCCTCACCTATGAGCTCCCCATACCAATAAAATGACAAGTCCAGGTCCTGGGCTCCCCCAACTGCCTCATACGCCTCAAGCTTTCATGTTATTCCTCATGCTTCAAATGTCCCCCCATTGACCTTAACACCTCCATTCTGCCTGTTGAATTCCTACAGCTCTTTCCCTTTTTAAAAATTCTAAACTTAAATACCAAACCAAATGGATATTTCCATATGAACAACAAATAAGAAAAAAGAGGCTTATACATCAAACTATAGTTCTTTATTACCTAAATATATTTTTAAAAAGCCAACCCACTTCTCTTAGTAACAAAGACAAAAGGGGAAGGGCTAGGCAATCAAGTTTAAGTGACTTGTCCAGGGTCACACAACTAGGAAGTATCTGAGGCTGGATTTGAACCTAGGACTTCCTGGCTCCTAATCCACTTTGCCACTTGCATATCTTTTCAAGTCCAACTCCAGTGCTTACCTGGAAACCTTAATTCATCCCTTAACCAAGTTGGCAGTGGCCTCTACCCTTGGGGTTCACATGTTTTGTTCAAATCTCATTTATGCTCTTAACATGTATTTTTGTGTTGGTTATTTGTGTATGTGTAAGGAGGCATCCTGCCAGGCAGTAAAATCCACCACGGAAGGAACCATGTCTTATCTAAACCTTCAATCTGCCCCGATCCCCAACACATGATGCTGCACACGGTAGCTGCTTAAAAATATGTTTTTTGAATTAAATTAAATCATCAGCAAATAATTCTCAGTACTCCCAATGTACAGGTACTTTGCTATAATTATGAGCCTCTACAGCTTCCAAGGAGCTGTACTAAGTTATGGGCATACAAAATTCAAGGGGTTTTCCATCTACCTTGATAGTCGGGGAAAATACAGACAAAAAATACAGAATAATAGAAGGCAACCTCTCAAATTCTAGCCCCCTAGTACAGACAATAAACCTGTGTTCACTAAAGATTTGGGCAGTTAGGGAAGACCTCACAGGGCTCGAGTTGGGCCTTTAGAGAAAGAATAAGATTTAGAAGCTCTTGTGTCGACTACATCGCAAATCTTCACTCACGAACTACTACCTCAGTTCAAGCTCATCCCAGCTCCTGCCTGGCTCTTTGCCTCCAGATTGTCTTTCTCCATCTCCTCCAATCCATCTTCCACACAACCATCAAACTGCTATACCTAAAATATTCGTGGTGGTTGTTGTTCAGTCATGGGTGACTCTTCGTGACTCCATGTGGGGTATTCTTGAAAAAGATACTGGAGTGGTTTGCCATTTCCTTTTCCAGCTCATTTTATAGGGGAGGAAACCAAGGTAAACAGAAACAAGTGACTTTCCCAGGTTAACACAGCTAGTAAGTGTTTGAGAGCAGATTTGAACTCATAAAGACAAGTCTTCCTGATTGAAGGCCCAAGACTCTATCTGTGGAGATTAAAATTAATATATAAGAACTAAGTCTTATATTTTATAAATTTTTATTAATAACAGAAAAAAGCTAACTAAAAAGGTGCATTGTGGGTAATACAGAAAGGAATTTGGGGTAATGTAGTTTTAGGGGTTCAAGATTTTCCAACTCTACATATCCACTGAACCACCTAGATGCTCTGATGCTTCTTCATTCTAATCTGTCAGCTATACAGCTGTTAAAGCGATGAAGCATAGTTGTGGTTGTCACCACATCAAAACTCCATTGGTTCCCTGTTGACTCTTGGATCAATTATGTCTCCATTTGGCATTTGAAACCCTTCCCAAATAGGTCTTTCTTTATCTTTTAAGTACTTTTGCACAAGGATCCCCTCTATATACTCTGAGGTCCAGCCACAGTGTTCTGCTTATTGTTCTTCTCCCAAAACACTCTTTTGTTTGTGGATCATGGAAGACAAAAAAGGAATAGGTTTTTATGGGGGGTGGTCAACAATGTGAATATTGCTAAGAGATTTAAGGAGAAAAAAGGATAAGAAAAAAAATTTTAGTTCTCTAGTGACTTTGGCAAATAAGAGTTTTATTTAGTCAAGTAGAGAGGGGCAGTAGCCACGGCAAGGAGTCAAGGAATGAGTGGATAGTGAGGAAATTTAAGCAAATGGTATAAATTATTCATGAGAAATTTGGCAGCAAATGAAAGCAGCAGTAAGATAGCGGTTGGAGGGGATAGTAGGGACAAAGGAACTTAGGAAAAAATGTCTTTTCACATACAAGAGAGAACTGCACATGTTTGTATTTTAAGTGTAAATAATCAGTGGAGAGAAAGAAATCATAGATTCTGGAGTGAGAGAGCAAGATTTCAGAAGGAGAAAGGGAATGAAGAATATAGGTTTAGGGATTAATATTGAAAGGAGGAGAGATATACCTCTCTCTTAGTGACGGGAAAGAAGGAAGCAAAGATGGACAAAAACAGCAAAATCGTTTAAATGAAGAGATTCATCTAGATACATTTTGTGGCAAAGTAGATCGTGTGGCTAGAAAGACATTTGTTTAAAAAAAAAAAACTATACTCTAAACCAGTGGAATTGTTTGTCAACTCTGGAAGAGGAGAAGGAAGAGAACATGAATCATATAACTATGGAAAAATATTTTTTAAAATAAAAATTATATTAATAAAACCTATAAGTATTCCGCTGGTGAGCTATCTTGTCTCTTAAGACATTGATGGTGGGGTAAGCAGCTAAGTGGCTCAGTGGATTGCAAGCCAGGCCCAGAGATAGGTGGTCCTGGGTTCAAATTTTACATTAGGTTGTTCTTAGCTGCAGGACCCTGAGCAAGTCACTTAACCCTTGCTGCCTAGCCTTTACCAGTCTTTTGTCTTAGAACCAATATTCGGTATCGGTTCTAAGATGGAAGGTTTTGTTTTTTTAAAGACATTAGGAGGGAAAATTATCCATATTTCCAGAGGTCAACTGAATGAGACCTGTGTAGCTAGGCTATGAGTGAATTCTTCAAAAATGTGTAGACTCTTCTCTTCCTAAGCCAATTCTTTCTCTCAGATGAACTCTTGAAAATTCAATTTGGGTAGCTGGGCTGCATCCTGTAGACGGTGAACCTCATTTATCCCAAAGTGATGTGGAGAAAATCAGGCTTGAAGGAAGGAAAAACTTCCTAACAATCATTTGCCTCTTCTCGCAAGTCTTCAAGTAGCGACACTAGCTAACCACTTGCCCCATATATAAAAATGGAGATTCCTTCATGGAAGGGTTAAACTAGATGAGGTCCTATCCAACTCCAGAATCCTGTGATCCTGTGATTTCACCAATAATATTGATGTTATTACCTCCCTTGATTGTGTCAGGCCCCAAAAACCAACAGCGGAGTTTCTATTTTCCTATATTGCACTACCACTTACGGCTTGTTGCCTACTCATAGTGCAGGCAGATTCCAACTCCCCGAAGAGTACTGCTCTGGGACAATGTCAACAGTATTAGTGTTCCACAAACAGAAGATATGTTTAACTCAAATATTTAAATACAAATTGTGTTTTGCTGCAGAGTACATCTGAAAACACCCTGGTGCTTTTAGTAGCAGATAGATATGGGGAGAAATTGACATGATGAGATAACATCAAACATTTTTCCTCAATAGAATTTTTCTTGCGAAATCTGTTTGGTTTGTCTCCCTACTGATTGGTGCAAGAACCCTTTGATGCTGATAGTGATGACATTGATGAAATATGCTCATGGTAGCAAGAAAGGTTCTTTGGCTGCAAGGAAAATGGCTCAATCAGTGCATTATTCCTGGTGAAGAGTGTGTAAATGGTGTGAGTACAGTCTAGGCTGGCATCAGAGGATCTGTGTTTGAAGCCTCCTCTTTCCATCCTCTCTCCTGCCACACACACAGATACATGCACAGACACAAACATAGACAGAGAGAGGCACAGACACACAGACATAGACAGACAGAAATAGACACACTCATAGAGAAATATAGATACAGACACAGAAAGACAGACACACAGACACACTCATAGAGAGATATAGATACAGATAGAAAGACAGACACAGACACAGACACATAGAGACAGAGGTAGAGACAGATACACACATAGACACAGACATCATCTCACAGACAGACACAGACACACAGACACTCATAGAAATAGAGATAGACATAGAAAGACAGAGACACAGACACACAGAGAGACAAAAATAGACAGAGACAGATACACACATAGACACAAGCACAGAGAGACACATAGACAGAGACACAGACACTCATAGATATACAGACAGAGAGACATAGACACAGACACAGACACATAGAGACAGAGGTAGAGACAGATACACACAGACACCTTCTCACAGACAGACACACACAGAGAGACAAACACAGAAAGACAGAGACACAGACAGACACACAAACACAGAGACAAAACAGAGACAGATAGACACAGACAGAGAGACACACAGAGACACAGACACACTCAGAGAGATATAGATACAGACACAGAGATGTAGAGACGTAGAGACACATACAGACACACAGACAGAAATAGAAACACTCAGAGAGATATACAGACAGAAAGACATAGACACAGAATCACAGACAGACACACAGAAACAGATACACACATAGACACAGACACCATCTCACAGATACAGACAGACAGACACCCACACATACACACACACTCTGTGAACCTGTGACACTGGCCTTCTTACTGGTTTTCAAACAAGGCATTCAATCTCCTGGCTACATTTGCCCTGGCTGTCCCCCATGTATGGAATTGTCTTCCTCTCCATCTCTGCCTCCTAGCTTCCCTGGCTTCCTTCAAGTTCTAGCTATAAGCTCACCTTCTATAGAAATCCGTTCGTTAATTCTAATGCCTTCTCTCTGGTGATCATCTCCAGTTTTTCCTGTCTGTGGCTTGTCTGTACATAGCTGTTTTCATGTTTTCTCTCCCGTCAGACCGTGAGCTCCTGGAGATCAGGGATTGCTTCCTGCCCTTCTATGTATCCACAGGGCTTAGTACAATTCTCGGCACATAGGAGTTTAATAAACATTTATTGCCTGATTGACTCTCCATCACCTGTTGACTTTGGGAAAGTGACTTGCTCTCTTTGAGCCTTAGTTTCCTCAACCTAGAAATGAGAGGATTAGACTACACCCCTGAAGAGCCTTCTGCTTCTAACTCTACGATGCTAAGATTCTATAATCTCTGCCCTGGAGTCTTCTGGCCAAGCACTTCATGTGAGTGTGAGATGTACTCAGAGATTAAGGGTGGCATGTGATCCCTTGGCTAGGGCCTTTTGTACTCTGTGCTTGCCTTATGGAATTAGCCACAAACAGAAAGGTAATAAATTACAGCACAATTTCCTTCCTGCAAAACAGAGAAACAAAACTAACTACTGGGCAAAAATATAAACGAATGACCCATTGCCATCTGGAATCTCAGGTCTTAGAATAAGCTAAGGGTTAATCACTAACTAAGGTATATACTCGCTTCTTTGTAATTCAGAGCCACTAAGCTTTTGGAATTGGGTAAGTTCATGAAATTGATGCCTTTTTTTTCTTTTAAGACAACAACAGTTCAGAAAAGGTTTTGTAATCCCTCTAGTATGGCGTCACTTAAGACCTGGAAGTCTTAATGTCTTTGTCTTCAAAAATTAATTTTGAATAATTTTTAATTTGCCAGCAGTGGCAGTCTTTGTAAACATGGCTTCAGGATCTCCAGATTCTGCAAAGCAAGTATAATACAGTCACCACATTATGTAACTGATGCACTATCTCAGAGAGAATGCCATGTCTCATTCCTCCTAGCAGGTCTTGAGCATTTAGGGAAATGTATGATAAGGCAGATCCAGAAGCAGTACCTAATCCATCTCACTCAAAGGAACAGAGATGATTAGGATTATAGATTTAGAGATTTTTAAAGTCATCTAGTCCCCTTTTGGGCAGCGAGGTGGTACAGTGGATAGAATACTGGCCTTGAAATCAGGAAGATTCATCTTCCTGAGTTAAAATCTGATCTCAGATACTTCCTGACTGAATGACCCTGGGCAAGTCACTTAACCCTGCTTGCCTCAGTCCCTCAACTACAAAATGAGCTGGAGAAGGAAATGGCAAACCATCCCAGTATCTTTGCAAAGAAAATCTTAAATGGGGTCACGCAGCATTGGACAGGATTGAAAACCAGTGAATAATGACAGTCCCATTTCATCATTTTACAGATATGCTAACCAAGGGCCATAGAAGTTGCTCAAGGTCACATAGAAAAATAAAAGATGGAGGCAGGATTTGAACTCATGTTCTCTCACTCCCCATCTAATGCTCTTCCCACTAAACCGTAACGGCTCTTAATGGATCCTCCATGGTCTCACTAGCTAAGAAACCATTGATTTTAATAGTGCAACCAAACTGCTTTGAAATACTGACAAATCCCCACCACCTCCATACCATGACCAACTTCTATTTCTGTAACTTTCCTAGATGCCTTATAATTATAAAGTCTAGTGAAAAATTAGACCTAAGAATGGTGGTGACTATTTGGATATTATTAATGAAAAGAAAAACAAATACGTGAAGTAGACCACTCAAGAATCACCATGTGCCATGAGTCACCTCATCAGGAAGCACAGCCCTACTCTGAATGTATGTATAATACATATTTGGTATTATATCCATATGAATAATACAGCCAATATAATATCTGATCCACTGGCACCAGCCTCAGGCAAAGGGTAATAGCTGTCCTCTGACCATAGGCAAGTTGACTTTCTCTTTATATTCTGCCATAAAGACTTGGATTCTCTGTGAAAACCCCTCCTTGAGAATGAATAAGACACCTCTGAGAAGTTGCATTGTCTCTTAGGACACAAGAGTACCATTTAGTGCTCTTGAATAGTGGCAATGACAATACCATGGATTTATAGTGTCCATTCAGCTCTCAATTATCCATAATAAAGAAGGCAGAATAGTGGTGTGGGTGATGCAAAATCCATATCTACTCGATCTCTTGAGGATTTAAAAAAAACCCCAAAGACTAAATGTTATATTTAATAGATATAGAACGAATAGCCTAAGAAATCATAATGCTTTAAATAGAAACATTAAACCACATCGTAAAGCGCCGACTGCCTCATTTCTTTGTCCTGCCCTGTCCCACTAAGTTTTTTTCTGTGTTCTCTGTGCCATTTTAGACGTCTTCTGTGTCTTCTCTGACTGATGCAAAAGGCCAGCCTATGGCAGCCTTGGATTCTCTGGGCTGACACTCCCAGGAGCTGATAGATCATTGTTTTGATTTAAAAGGCCTTTTTAGTTCTTGTTCAATTAGATTAAACAAAGACTCTGTTTATGCCAGCAAAGCATTTAATTGAGGTGGTGATGTCAATAAGGATTTGGAAACAGAAATTTGCTGGGGATGTTCCAGGTTGCAAATAACTGAACTGCCTCTTTTCCTTTTTCCTAAAAGCTCAAAGTGCTTATTCTAGCTATATCAGTTATTAATGGTCATCGAGTATCCCAAAAGAGAAGAGTTATCTTTTGAAAACATCATCTGAATTTCCAAGGAGCTGCTTTGACATAGTAGATAATCTTAATCAGTGATAAAGAGTGGAAGATCTTTGTCAAGGATAACACTTTTCTAATTAAATATTTCAATACCACTCAGTATTCCAACAAAAGGAATAAAAAAACCCAAATTCCTCATTTCAGACGAAGAGAGGATGCTTGTTCCCACGATCTATGCTGAAATTTAGAAAGGATATCCATATTCTATGGTCTAATGTCTTACTGGACCAGCAATCTCCTTAAGTAAATGAAGAGGAGACTCTCCTGAAATAATTTGAAATATTGCTGGTTCACAACCTATAGCAACCAAACAGAGTCATGGTAGAACCAAGGTTACCCAATAGCTCTCTCTCTAAGGTCCTTGCGGATGGTGCCATTTGGGCTCTTTTAATGATTTGGAAAGGAAGTAGCTACAGGAAAGAAAAAACCTGCAAGTGCTCAGAGGCAAATGACAAATGGGTGCCCCAACTCTGGGATACAAAGAGCAATGAGGTTGAATGGTGGTCCTCCCCTTGGATGATTTATGAACTGAATCATGCTTATCTACATGGGCACTCTCAGGAGAGCAAAATAGATTCTATAACAATGTATGTAAATATTTAGTATACAACCTTGTAGCAAGGAGGTCAGGAAAATGTGCTACGGAAACATATATGCCCAAGGAAAAGAAAGGCATCATTTTTATAGGATTATAGATTTAGAGCTAAAAGTCTTGTTAGAGGCTATCCAGCTCAACCCCCACATCTTACAGATGAGTAAACAGAGGTACGGAGAAGTAACCAGTGTAATTCATCACGCATGGTGCTCCTCTCATTTTCAAGTGTTTGAACTAGCCATGGGCCATGGCGGGAATGCCCTCCCTTTTCTTTGACTCATAGAATCCCTTCCTTTAAGACACAGACCAAATACCATGTTCTATGAGAAGTCTTTCCTGATCATTCAGCTACAAGTGCCCTTCCTCCCTCACTAGCTTGTCTTTATTCTCTATGTACTTCAATATGCCCTTGTTCTCTCCCAATAGAATGTAAACTCAATGAGATTATGGACCATTTCTTTTTTTTTTCTTAGTCCCCTGTATTGTATTTGACACTCAGGAACTTAATAAATGCTGTTGCATGGGTTCTATGAGACTTGAGGAATGATTTGATCTCAAGTCCTCTACCTCCAAGGCCAATGCTTTTTAATGCTGTGATGATGTTTGGGGTCAGCAAGATGGTGCAACAGATAGAACACTGGGCCTGGAGTCAGGAGAGAGCCAAATTCAAATTCAGCCTCACTTATTAGCTGTGTGAGCCCGTACAAGTCATTTAATCCTGTTTGCTTCAGTTTCCTCATTTGTCAAATGAGCTGGAGAGGGAAAGGGCAAAACACTCCAGTATCTTCAAGTAAGAAATCCCAAATGGAATCACAAAGAGTAGGAATAACTGATACGATGGCAAGGAAGACCTTGGTCAGTGGTCTACAACAACCTGAATCCCTTTTTCTTAGCATTTTGTTAATATTTTCAGTGCATGAAATAGCAGAGGAAGGGATATCCATTTTTGAGATCGTTAGAAATGTAGTCAGGAGACTTTGCTACTTGGGTGGATTTGAACAAATCCCTCAGCTTCTCTTGGTCTGTTTCCTCATCAATTAAGTGGAGATTCTAATACTTGCCCTATATTGGGGTAGCCTGCCTCTGAAGGGTTGTGGGGATAATGCAAGGGGATGATGTATATGAAAGCATTTTGGAACCCTCAAGTAGAATATAGCATCGGCAGCTCATTGGTACAATGGATGAGGGTTGTTGTGAGGGACAAGTGCGATAATAATTGTAAAGGCAACTCAGGACTTGGCTCATAATAAGTGCTCTCTAAGTTTAACTGCTATGATCTACTACAATATAGTAGTTAGCATTTATGTAGCACTTCACAAATATCATCTCATTTTATTCTCACAGAAACCCTGGCAGGTAGGGGTTACAACCTTGGGCGATAGGGAAGAGGAACGTGAATGAGCATTTATTTATTATTTTTAAAATTTTAACCAATTACCTGTAATAACAAATTACCATTTCCAAATTGCTTCCCTCCTTCCCTTCCCTTTGCTCCCTCCTCCTGGAGCTGGCGAGCAATTTGATCTGAGTTATATGTGTATTCGAATAAGCATATCTATAGAGCCTACTATATACCAGATACTGAGCTAAGAACTTTAACAAACATTGTCTCATTTGAGCAAAACCAAAGCTCTGTAAAGTAGGTTCTAATATTTATCCTTATTTTTTCTTGTTGTTCAATTGTTTTAGTCAGATCTGACTCTTCCTGTGGGGTTTCCTTGGCAAAGACACTGGAGCAGTTTGCCATGGCCTTTTCCAGCTCATTTGACAGATGAGGAAACTAAGGCAAACAGGTTTAAGTGACTTGCCCAGGGTTACACAGCTAGTAACTGTCTGGGGCTGGATTTGAACCTGGGAAAATGAATTTTCTTGACTTCAGGGCTAGTACTCTATTTATTGTGCTACCTAGCTGTTCGATTACTAACTTGATAGATGAGGAAATAGGCAGACAGAGATTAAGTGACTTGTCCAGGGTCACAGGGTTAGCAATTGGATCTGAACTGTCTTAACTAATTCTAAGTCCAGTGCTCTCTATTCACTGTGCCACCACCAGCTAGCTAGCTACCTCTCTGTTTCTTCTTACAGTACTATGCATACAAATACTCCCTATTATTTATCAATTAAGGCACTTCATACACACATTAATAACTTAGGAAAGAAGTGGTACAGGCCTGGGAAAATGCAAATGAGAGTTGGAAGCTTAGCATGAAAAGGAATAAGCAGCATCACAGCATTTAATCTTGGAAATCACCGTTCTGTTCCAAGGCTCCGTGGTTGTATTTCAGAGCCAGGAAAAGGAGCAAACAGACCGAAAGGGGGAATTTGGTGCTCACTGCCCAGCAGAGCTTCCAGGCCTGGGGACGATGCTTTCCACATGTTCAGTTCTTTGGTGTCTCTGCATGTAGGGAAGGCAACTTGGTTCCCCAGTGAATATTATTCATCAGCTAATTTATGACTCAGTTCATCTTGCCACTACAATTATGGATGCTTTCCCCTGCAGTACTCTCCAAAGGAGGGACAGATTTCTCTCCAAAATAGCTATCTGGTAGAGGAAGAGGCGGTAGTGGCGGCAGGCTAGAATGTCACACAAAAAACATCTCTGAAAAGGAAGTGAAAAGTGCACGCCCAAGAGCAGAAAACCATTTGTTTTTTAAAAAGAGGCATATGGAATATTGGATGCGTAGGTGGGAATGAGAAAAGGAATAATTTTTTAAAAAAAGAAAATAATTTATGCAAGGGAAAGAAGTCCAGGCAAAATTCTTTCCAGGACAATGTCCTTAGGGGACATTTCACAATATTTATCCCATTTCATCTCAAAGCACAGGAGTCAAGGAAATTTTAAGGTGCCATTTCAGATGGCTCACTGTTTGCAACTGAAGACTTGGGGCCTTATACTTTACCTCTTTTGGACAGCCCCCAATACTTCATGCTTTCTCTTTCCACACAGTGGGCTCTGAATAAATATTGCTGCATGCACGTCTGCCAGGATTCTTTAAAAGCAGAACATCTGTGGGGCCTAGACGGACTTCTTGGTGCCTGCCACCACACATACAACTTTTAAGTGACTGAGTCTTTGGGGGGCACAGATCAAGTTCCTGATGAACTTCAAATGAAGCTCTTTTAACTTCTGCAATTCCATCTGAATTTATACATAAATTATAGTGCAGTTAGCATAACTAAGTGGAAATAACCTTGGCTCTTAAAATAGGAATTTCTCCAGTTAAAAGGAGAAATTGACTTCACCTGCTTTCTCCTAGAACAGGGGATTTGGCCATGACAATGCCAAACTGAATAAATAGCTTAAACAAAGCAGATAAATCCTTCAGTGCTTCCAAAGGGTAAGTAATCCCAACAAAGTCCCTGAAATGAATGGGCAGGATTAGAATTGTGGTGCTTTTGGAATACACCCAATTTAAAAACCCAAACTGAGTTATGTGACAGTATATATTTCACCCTACGCAAAACAGTGACTCCATTCTCCTGGAGCTCACCAGGATTTCTTAAGTGGTGCCCTTTTCCAGAAAATACATAACTATACTCTCAGTGAAAAAAAATGCAATTTGACCTTCAAATAGATCAAAAGAACTTTAGGTAAGACAGTGAGAAATGAGAGTAAAACTAAAAAATAGGGCCACTGCCTATGATAAATGATATGAGAGGTCATTGGATTACCTTGACAACATGGCAGCCCAGCAGGGAAAATTTCCATGACACTAGAATTTTCAAAGAGCATTAACATTGTTATCCACCCATTTCTAGTGCCAATCCAACAAGTCAACAAGCATTTATTAAATGCTTAAGATGTGCCAGGCACAATCTATACACTGAAATATGTTCAAAACCCAAAAAGTAAGGCTCAAAACCTATGCTTTCAATTTTCCCAGAGTCCCAAACCTTATACCAGTAGCTAATAGACTGTAAACCAAACCAACTCACCACATACCTAAGTCCTAATTGAGAAAAAGACTGATCAGATTAGAGCAAAGTCCAAGAGGATGATGATTCCTTCATGGCATGAAGGGAGCTTTTAGTCTTTACCTTCATGAAAGTTTAAATGATCAACTTTATATATTAAGCAAAGGGATTTGAGGAATTATGAAAGCATCCCTAGCTTTTCCTGTACTATGGGTTCTTAGATGATGAGTGCCTTTGGGGAAAAATGAAACATTTAGTTTCTTGACAGGAGACATTGAAATAATATGAACCTACTTTTCACAATTCATCGAAAGGCAGACAGAGTTGTCATGGCACTGACATGGTGACATGGTAGAAGTATCTTAATGGAAATGAAGTTTGGGCTTTCCAGAAAGACCTTTTAGAATCAGGTTAAAGCAAATTAGTTGATGATGAAAGATGCTGGTCATCAGTTTTACAACAAAGAGGCCTTGGAGGCATGGTTCATCAGAAGGACTTTACTATAGTGATGCCGTTTTTGTTTAACAGGACAAAATTAGGGAGGAGCTGACAAAAGCAGGTGAGTGATGTGCAGTGATTCACAAAGATAATTCTTACTTATCCAAGCCCCATATGCATGTTAAGTATTGTTCTACTGAATTAGTTCTAAGTGAAAAACTAATAGGTACATCCAGATAAGGAGAAACATTACAATCTTTAGGAAAGTGGAGCTTTAAAATAAATTCCAATATTGCTAAGTATTTTTTGCAGAATCCATCTGAAGTATAACAATATTCCTCAAAAGAAGAATGCTAAAAAAGTTTTAAATGGAATTTTTCTATAACATTTGCAATGACAAATTCTCTGATAACGACTCTTTAGAATGTGTAGCAATTAAAGAGTGGTGATCATTAATTATGGGATAGAATGGCATAATGGATAGAGGCTTGATCTTAGAATTGATAACACATGTTCTTAAAACCATGGACAAATCATTGAACTTCTCTGTACACTAGGCAACTAAAACTGTAAGTTACATGAGTTGCCATACAAGGAATTCCCCAAAGCTATGAAAACAGGACACAAATCTCTTCCCAAAACTCTATAGAGCATCGCATATATTCCTTTGTCTACAGAAGTTTGTCTAGTGTTTCTTTTCTTAGATGGTGGCTTCTAGATGGTTGAGGTTGTGTCTCATGCACGATACATATTATTTGATGGCAATGGTGGAAAATATCAGGGCAAAATATATATAGTGGAGTGAAATATTTCAGACTTTTCTATAGAAAAGAAAGCATTTCTAAATTAGTTTTATGACAATGTAGGGCTTTAAAGAAAATACAGAGCACATTTTTTTTTTTTTAAAAAAAGCCACCTTAGATGAATATAGGTCTTCCCTATCTTCTTTCCATTCCCCAGGGATCCCTTAGAAACTTCATTCCCAGAGTTACTTCTTCTGAACCTCTTTCCAAAGCCCCTTAATATGACTGACCTTTCAAAAAATTATAGAGGGCTCAGGATCTCTAAGTGGGATGGTTATAAAATCAGAAGAGTCATCTTATCTTCCCCTGCAGGGGATTTCATTTTATGTGATCATTTTCGGCCTATTGACCTGAGATTTCAGATTGCTGATGCCAGGGAAAATGTTTCCTAGAACTCATTCTAAATATCCCACTTTCCCCAAAGTGCTTCACTTTTGCAGTGGAAGGAGTCTGCAAAAGATGGTGAGAATGTAGGGAAAGCAAGGGGTTGAAGTAAAGGATTTATTGGTAAAAAATACTTTAAAAAAACCTAGGAAGTCATTTTTTAGGCTTTGAAACCTTTTGGCAAAAAATACCAGAGGGGAAAAAGAAAAGCCAATAGGATGACTAAATGAAAGAGTATCTAGGAAGTGAAAGTAGCTCAGGAGAGAGACAAATTTGTTGGTCATATCCAAGTCATTGTGACCCCATTTGGAGTTTTCTGGGCAAAGTTATTGCAATGGTTTGTTATTTCCTTCTCTGGGTCATTTTATAGATAAAAAAAATGAGGCAAATGGGGTTAAGTGTCTCCCCAGGGTCACACAGCTAGTAAAGTCCCCGAGGCTGGATTTGAACTCAAGTCTTCTTGTCTCCAGGATATACAACATATAATTGCTCACTTATATCTTTATTCCATCACTCCCAAATATATTAACTTGTTTATTGCTACATTTGTAAATTATTTTGTAACTAAAGGATATGAGGAGGAAGATACTAAACTTTGTTTTTGATTGATGCTTAATGCATATTTATATATTAAAGTGATATGAAACACTGTTTCTCTGGATTTAAATATATAAACGTTCTTTTGGTAAATGGAATGATGGAATCAGTACAATTCCCTTTACCTGAGTATTTGCATGACATTTCTTAAAATGATATAGGAGAATGTAAACTCTTTGAGGAAACTATTTGTCATGGTATCCCCAATATCTAGTACTTTTGTTCTGATCCTGTGACTGTATTGATCTAGGGCACTCCCTTTTCATATATGTAGTCTTCTGCAACTATTACTCTTAAGGAATGGATGAGGGAATCGAGAGAGTGGCTTTGCCCAGTCTTACCCAACAAGCTACTGCTGCCTCTCACTATACATTATTATCTGCCTAATTTTATTAAAAAATCTTATTGTTCATTTTATCCTTGAGAGGTAAATTCAGTGGATGTGAATTTAACCCATTCTTTGTTTCCAACATATCAAACTTACTGGACCAGTTAATTCAAGAGCCTACCGTGTTCCAGGTGAATCACTTAGGAAGTCAAAGACGAGCAACATCAACTTCTTCAAAGAAGAAATACGTCAGACTTGAAAAGGGTAGATGTTGGAAACTATACATGGTCTGTACAAAGAAAAAATATACCTAAACTTTAACAAAAAATAACCCATTCAGGAATTTGGAGGTGGAATCTAGGATTTCAATGGTCATTTAAAAAATTCTATTTGCAAATGTTGGTCATATTCCTTATTTCAAAGAAAGATAATCCTCTGCTAAGAATAGATCATGTTTCCCAACTCCTTGAGTTTCAGAGAGAACAAGATCTTGATCTGGATCAGGATTTGAATTTGAATCAAAGCCCTGACTCCTGAATCAATAGTCTCAGGGAATAAAATCTCCTTCTGCTGACCTCTGTCTAGTAAGTCAGAGAAGAATTTTTTTGGGGGGAGGAACCCTCACTTTCTATCTTAAAATTGATTCTAAGTATCACTTCCAAGACAGAAGAGTAGTAAGGGCTAGGCAATTGGGGTCAATTGACTAGCCCAGGGTCACACTGCTAGGAAGCGTCTGGAGGCCACATTTGAAACAGGACCCCCCCTCCATTTCCAGGCCTGGCTCTTTTATCCATTGAGCCACTTAGCTGCTCCTAGAGATTATTTTTTTTTAAATTGTGGTGGGAAAAGATTTGGAACCCTTAATACAACAATTAAGCTGGGATAAATGTATTATACAATGAAAATACTGTGATTTTTTTTCTTAAATAGAATGTATGAATATTTTTTATTAAGTTTTTTTGTCTATTTTGAAAGGATACATTTTTTCAAAGCAATACTCTACAGCTGATAATGTAAACATAAAGAAATCTATTTGAATTGTTTTCTTTAAAATATTTAAAATTTTTATTAAATATTTTATTCAGTTTCAAGATCACAGTTAAAGTAGTTTAGCATGTTATACACATGACTTGACATGTGCACCTTTTAGAAATATCAAATTAGGTATAAGATTTTGAAGAAAAATTATATAAATGTGTATATTGACTTTTACTACACACGCATCTAAGAAAGCAATAATTCTGTTGTACCATTAAATGGAAATCATTTATTACATGGTATGTTTACATCAAATCTAAAGAGAACCAAGCCAATTTTTGAAAGCAAAGAAAAAAAAAGAAGAAGAAGAGCGATTTTGTCATGCTGAAACTGTCAACAGACTTTAGACCTGGTGGTCAAATGAAGCTGTGCCTAGTTTATGATGTCTAATTGATTCAAACCTATGATCAAAGCTCAGAATCAGGTGTGTAGAGTCTCAGGCTATTATTGTTGCTGTTTCCTACAATTAAATTCCTGAGAGTAAGAGGCTTGGTAAATGCTACTGAAATGTGAAATTTCATTGAGCTCTCTCTTTCCAAATACCATTAGATGCACAGTTCTGTAGCTTCTGGGGCCAGTCTCTGGCACTAACTAGCATGAGTGGGTCAGTTGGGGAGTGGGAGGGTGGGAGGAATGTCTGTCACTCTCTCTTGTGGGCCACAAGGTAAGATTAGTGTGTTATTTCATGAAATAAACATTGACTTAAGTAATTTAGTTTAGAGGTTATGAGGTAAGATTTGCATTTCAAGGGAAAAAGGTGATGACTTAGGTACTTGGTACTAAGTAACATACTCTGAACCAAGAAGTCTTTGGAAAAATTTAACAATGTTCATGTACCCATTAGTACTGTTATATAGCCCAATTTGGGATTAAGATAAATTCTGACCACTGACTGGAAAAGGAAAAGAAGAGTCAAAAAGCTTTCAAAAAGTGTAGGATTTACCTTTCTGAAATTACAATTTCTATAATACCAAATGCTATTTGGCCAAAAGGGGAATCCTCACTTAAATTTGTGAAGGAAAAGGTAGGAGGAAATGATGGAAAGGATAGTGAGAGAGAGAAAACGAAAATTGCCTCTCTCTTGCAACTGAATTTGATTCATCCACTTGCAGCTTCTTTGTCCTGAAATGTCTTGAAATATGTAGAAGATAACGTCTCCCATGCAAAGGGCAAGCATGATGACTTGATATTACAGTGTGACAACATTAACAGTGACTTTAAGACTAAAGCAAAGCAGTCCATCAAATTGTCAATAATCTACTGCACACATCTGAAAACAGATGAAGTGTCCAACTGCTTCTTTTCAGTGAAGTATGGTGTTAGTCAGTCTCACTCAGGATATTAAAACTATCTAAAGCCCAAACCAAAACAAATAAACAAAATGATTCTTTGGGAATGTTCATATCAAGAAAAAAAGCAACCCCTCAAGATGTGAGTTTTCAAAGGGTGCCAGGCAATATCTCTCAGAGCAAATTAACAGCTCGATTTTAGATTCTGTCAAGCAGCCAACAAGAATACTTCATAGGTCAAATGAAACAGCAATAACTACAATGCTACCACTGCCCATTTTTAGCAATACACTGTCCTCTCTGTATGAGATGGTGACTAGAATTTTAAACACTGCATGTGTGAATGTGGCACAGAGGGCAAGAAGCATCAGATGGTGGGGTTTTTGAAAAGATAGGAAGTAATGAAACTATCCTTTAAAAGCAGAGGTAGCCTTTCAAAATTGGCCTTAGAATGACCACTCCTTATAGAGTGCAATTAAATATTAACCTACATTGGTGTCATATAAACCCTGTCTTCCCTTTGCAAGGGGGGAAGGGGAAATGGACCTCACATCTCTTCCCTGGAAAACTATCTCTTTTTTAGAGTCTTAAGGTCTGCCTCAAGCCCACATGTTCCATAATTCTGCATACTCATGATGCATACAGTAGTTGAATTGGCAAACAAGTGTTTCACATTAATACCAAACTTATAGCAGATGCACTTCCATTCTACCCCTTTCCCCATAAAATAGCAATATTTGTCATTCATTTTCCTGCTTGCAATTGTTTCTAGTGTAGTGATGAACTCTTTTTGAGATTTTTCATGGGTATAACATTTCAATCCATGAGGCCAAAGATTGCAGAATGCAAAATGAGTTGACACTACTTAGGGAGAGTACTATTTTCCTGAATAAGGAAAGAAAAAAAAATAAACAGAGATGATCAAGAAAGTTGGTTTCCTGATACCAGATCAGTTCGTACACTTCTTTTTGATAAGAGATCCCCAATATAGGGCTTCTTTGTCAATTATAAAAGTATGAATTGGAACTATGAATTGATGGCTTGGGACTTCATAACTAATCAAATTATTTCAGCATGGCTTTGGGACATGGTATTAATTGAAAAAAACTCATCCAGTCTCATTAAACACAGATACTCCATTTCTGAAGTTATAGAACATTCATGAGAATAAAGACCGTCACAGGATTACAACAGCGTGATTTAACCTTAAGAAGGTTTTTAATGAATTAACAGTTTTGGTCTCAGATCTGGAAAATAACCTAATTTGGGGATCGGAACCTGTATCTCAAAATGTTTCCATGGAACATTTTTTTTTTCCTTTTTCTCAACCTCATATACAGTACTCAAACAATTAAAACTTAAAAGATGCCTTACATAATAATTTTTCACGCAGCTTCTTATAGGTGTAGCTTCAGCTACTATAATACACTTTACATACCTCAAAATTACATTGGAAATAACCAGAATAACTAAATAAATAAAAGCCAAAGAAAACGGGAACAGTACTGTGTCTCCCTTTGAGACGAAATCCCCCATATCCAGCATCACATAGAAGGGCTAGGACAATTTGTTTCAAAAGATTTATATACAGGTTTGAATCCAGAAATTAAGGTTAAATGCATAAATATTGATAATTTCAACTCAATTCAGAATGGTTTCAGAAAGATATGATACAACATATTTAGAATAAAAACAAAGCAGAAGAGCATTATATTTTGGTTTGCTTGAGATATACATAAGGTGCAACATTTTTTTTTCTCGAGGAGGCTTGTGGGACAGTGTTTGCTGGCATACTAAAGAACACACCATAGCAATATGACTTTACAAAAAAAAACAAAAGAATGCAATTAAAATAACTTGAAGAAAAGAAAACATTAAATGTTGGTCTGAAATATTTGTGCTAACAAACTGTGTTACCTGAAAAATATCAACACCCCTCTGTAGCAGATTCAGGGCGTGAGCAGTTCTAGCTATTGAAATCAAGACGTCACTCAGAGAAACAACAAGGCAAGGGCCTAGAGAACTATAAAGCTTTGCAGGATTTCTGCTGCTCTCAGTGCCTAACTGCTTAAAAATTAAGCATTTCTACAAAAAAAGTTTTATAAGTATCTGAAAACAGTCATATCCAGTAAGTTCTCCCCACCCACCCTGCCCCACCTAAGGGAAAAGCCACTGAGGTTTAGGAAAAGCAGATCAAGTAAGATATTAATTCACATAGAAAAAAGTAATCCTTTTGTTTCTTGTTTTTTGTTTTTTTTTTTCTTTTTTTTTTTTAAAAAAGGTCCCATTAATATACAGCAATCTCTTAAGGAACACTAGTGAAATGTAATTGGAGGAAGATTGGAGGAGGCTCTGGCAAAAATAGACCTATTCTAACGTGTTCTATAGAATAACAAGTTAGTACCATTGTCAAGGTGCATGGTCTGCACCATACGATTTTTGGGTTTTTAGCTAATCTTAATTTCTAAATCACTGCTAGCAAGTGGTCCAAAAACTCCAACAGCCACCACACTGGGACCCAGCAATTTTCAAACATTCACTTTTTAAAATTTAGAAAACATTAATAAAACAGGTTTATAGTAAAAACCTAAGGTACAATGTATTTGTTGGGACTGTTTACTAGGTTCAGTGCTACCTGATTGGGATTAAACTTTCACCCTGGATTAACCTTTTTCTATTCTTTCTTCCTCCAAACCCACAAAGAGTATATTTTGAGGACATCATTCCAAATGCCTTTTCTCTTCATTGCTCTCTTTAACAGTTGCTTTTTTTATTTTTAAAAAAGATCTCCATTTTTTTTTCATTCCTGTGTAGTATGTTGTACATATTTTTCAGCACCGAAACTGAAGTCATATCTACAACCATGGAAAGCTAAACCTAGTCTGTATTAAGAGTTACTTTTTTTTTTGTATGGCTATTACATCAAATTACAATTACAAAAAAATCATCATTATCAATTCAGTCAAGTATAAATAAGAAGGCCTGATAAAACCATGTAAACTCTCATCATTTAGAGACCTAATTCAAGAGCTTCAAACTCGACCTAACACTATCAAAATTCAGCCAGTATGAAGACCAATAAAAAAAAAATTATTGCTGGAGTCCGATAATTAAAATTTGGTTGTTTTTTTTTGATTTTTGTTTTTTTTTTTTTTTTGTGCTGTGATGCAAGAGAAGGGAAATACTTTGTGCTATGGAACAAATACCCTGTAGAATTTGTAGCCTCAGACTAATTTTGATTTATCACTTTGCATCTGTTGCTAGGAAACAAGCCACTGTGAAAGTCAGGTGGTTAAGTCAATATGTTGAATGTTCTAAGCCAGCTGAGCCACTTGGCACTGGCCTGTCTATGGTCTAATGTTCAAAAGTAACAAAACACAAAAAAGAAATGGGAACTGGCAGGTGGATCTAGGTTTGATAGCCCCACTCGGGTCAAGCATACCTCTCATCATTATTGGCTCACATACCTCTTAACCAACACAAACTCTAAATGGCTCTAAAAAATCCTGCAGTGCCAATTTAGGCTGTGCATAGCAATCGCAACCCAGTCCAGTGTGTCTGTGAGAGATAGAAAAGGTATGTGTCTCAGAGTCCACATGAATTCAATGTCTTCAATGTTTTCAGAATAGTGAAGTAATACTAAGGTCACTTCTGAACAATTTTTTCTGTCCTTTTTTTTGTTTGTTTCATTTTATTTGTTTGTATCAATGTTCCACTGGTCACTTAGACCCCTTTGTAAAAAATAAAAGAATCCTCAAGGCATGATACCATCAGTAATCTGCAGGACTTATCCTCCATCTTGGTAAATATATACCACAATTTACCCTATGCAAATTCTCCTTGACTAGTCAAGCCTAAGACTCAGCCTACCTATAAGTTGAGTCAGACTTTTTTTTTTCTTTTCACCAGCAAACTACCACTCTGGTGGCAAATATAAAAGTGCAGAATATATGGACCACATGGCTGAGCATACACCGCTAACAATGGTACGTCTGCCCATGCTGTTTGGGGTTCTCTGGAACAGGTTTTTTAATTTATTCTATAATATAAATGTAGGCATAACCTATTATATAAACCATCTTAGAACTTAAATCTCCATGTACAAAAATGACTAAGAATATCTAATAATAACTAGTGCAGTGCGTCAGTTTGTTTTCTTTTTTTTTTGTTTTTGTTTTTTTAAAGAATAACTAGGTATTATACGAAACTAGTTTCACACTCTCTGGTTGGTAAAAGAGACGCTGGATGAGCTACAGTAAAGGCAGCCACTTCCAAGTAACCACCAATTTACCATTAAAAGCCTTCAATAGAAAGCAAAGCTCCAGGATCATTCTCATTCTGTTCATTATCAGACAAATAACATCCCCCTCAAAGATCTGGGTTCCAATTGGACGACCTGGCCCAAGTTGCTAACTTCTGGCTTCAAGTGAAATCTGGGCCGTGCAGGGCACCAATCACGTGTTTGCAATCTATATTTTCCATCCTATGGACTGACTAGCTTCCCTTGGTAAAGACAAGGCTAGGATATTAGGTAAAGCACAATGTTTTACAATAAAGGGGAGCTTCACTGGTCAGCGCAGGAAATAAGTACGGGAGCCTGTGGCATTTCTTTTGGCTGTCCATCGTGGGCAAGGGGAGCTGCCCGCTGATTTCTGTAAAACAAGAACAAGAAGGAAAAAGAAATGAATCATCTCTAAGCACCATTACAGCTCTAAGATCCTATGATTCAGGGACAGTTCTTGGAGACTAGAACAAATAACAAAGGCTTTTCAGTATCTTGCTGAACAGCTGGTGTCAATTATGTTGCTTAGTAAAAACTGTTGTCATTTTAAATTGTCTCTCACTTTCAGAGGATTTTAAAACTCTTATTGTTCTCGCCTCATCTGTCCTTACACCATGATTCTCCATGAGATGGAATCTGACCCCAACTTATTCTCATTTTAAAGATGGCAAAACTTAGGCACCAGGAGATTCAGAGTGAGATTTGGCCAAAGGCAACTGAGGCAGATGAAGGCTTTTGGCTTCTAGTCAAGAGATATAGATACTGGACTATACTGAGTCCCTGAGACCTGAAATCTTCCGGACTACAACTTTCTATTCTCCAGTATCAATCTGGGTTGTGCATAGCAGCCTCAATCCAGTCCAGTGTGTTTGTGAGAGCGTTAAAAGGTATAGGGTTACATACACATAGTTGTAGTATCTTGACTTGGTATCTGTCAAAGAGGAGGTCACCAAAGGAAAAAGTGCAATGAAATAATCCATTTTCTAAGGTGGAAAGAGTTTTAGATTTTGTATTAGAAAAACTAGGTTTGAATCATAGTTCCAGGGCTTACCAGTTATTTATGAATGTGAGCAGGTGATTTCAACTCTGTGGGCCTGTTTCATTTATAAAATGAGGTGGTTGGATTAGATAATTGCTAATGGTCCTTCTACACTAAATCCTAAATCAAAGACAATTAAAAAAAAACCTATTAAAAAGGTTATGGAAGCTAGAAAGAGGAGGAAACGGGGTGGGTATTGACATCATTTTTCCATTATGAGCAATCATTATCAATCATTCTTTTAGAACCACAATTAGTGACCAGTCGACTGGGTCTATGAGAGTTCTGGTCAAGACTGGTTAAAAAATGTTTGAATTTTTAGTCATCTGTATGGAAATTTATAGAATATAAAGATGATTTTCCATTTATCATTTGTATTATTAGTGGAGAAGGGGAAAAAAATTCCCTTCAATGAAGGGTTGACAAAACAATTTATCTAAATGTTATCAATTTCTATTGAGTTTTTCATTCACAAATGATGAAATCTGGAACCTCCTGGATATTTAAAAGAAGCATACAGAGCAAAACCTTGCCTGCCTCTCTGTCCTGAGTAATACCTACTGACTAATCTGTATCAGGTATATGTAAAACAATTCACCCTTGTTTTATTATTAGTTTTTTACTAGTTTCTTTTGGTGTACTATATAAAATGGAAACATGGAAATATGGCAAAGCTTTATGCTTCTGAACTCTGGTGAAGTTCTCTGAACCAGTTTAAGAATTCTGGATTTAAATACACATACATATACTATATAAAAATGTGTAAGGACTAAACTTCTGGCTCAATCTGTTTAATAAAGTGTGCATGTTCTAAGTGTAACCTTCTACATCTGTTCAACTATCATTATGAAAGAATATAATTCTAATGGTGAAAGGGAAACCAAGATGGCTTTTACTTATTTCTAATTTAATGTTCTCTACAAATTCAATCTTCTTGATGTATCAAGGAGGAAATGAGGTAAAAGTAATATGAATAAACGCCCAGGAGGAAGTGACACAATGAAAGAAGAAGAAATGAGAGAAAAGGGAAGAGATGATAAATTATGGAAGAGTCCATAGGTGGAAAAGCTTGATAATTTCTGAATCAAGATGCACGTTCCTCAATTTGTTCAGGGTAAAGCCAAAGGAAAGGGAAGACAGCCAAAGTTCTAAATGGCTTCTTACAAACTAATTCATGCCCGTTTATCTTCTCCACTGGGTAAAGTTGCCTTCCTATGCTAGTCTTACAGCTATCCCAAGTGTCATGAGGGGCAGGGGCTTTTGTGTGTGTGTTTTTTTTTTCCTTCTTAATTTTGTAGTGATTAACCAATTCTATGTTTACTAGAGCCATGAACACAATGAATCTTATTAAGCAATATTTCACTCTCTCATCCCATAAAGTAATGTTAAAAGCCATAATCCAAGGGCCAATTGCAGAACTGTTTTCAAAGAAAGGGATCAAATGATGGTGATCAAATATTCCATAGTTTGATTTCTCTAAGGTAAATTACAAATCATGTGAGATTGATAATGAATTTAAATACTCATAATCTAGGAAAAATTATATCTTTACTCATGCTATTCTCTCTTTTCCCTGTGTGAAATCTGTCTTTAAAATACTATCCAAGAAAATATTTTTTTTGAAGTCTTTCCTATACCCAGTCTAGTACCCCTAAATCTAACCTTCTTCTGAACTCTAGTATTATGGAGTTTAAAAGTTTTCATTCCACCAGTAACTTTAAGAATCTTGTTCTGTTACTGTTCATAACAAGTTAATAATTAACATGCACATATTCTATGCAAATATATAACAGAATTATTTACTATTCATTTTAATCCATTGTCTTTTTATGTGTATATATTTTGATGCCTTAATTGGATTATAAACTTCTTAATGGGCAGGAATCCAGTGGCTCTGAAATTGCATTTATGCATCTACTTCCACTAATCATGCAGAATGAAACCAATCCATGTCTGCCCATCCCCTGAGACTTTCATCAATATCTTCCCATTTGTTCACCACTGAGGGATTACACAATGTGCTTAAAGGACTTCCCTGAATTTCCCAACATTATGAGATTATCAATTCGGTACAAGGTTTCTCCCTCCTTTGCTCTTTCCACATTACCAACCATCTTTCCTTTAGGCTCATATATTTCTTCAATGGATCCTTTACTGTATTTTTCCTTTATAATTCCTTCTTTATAATTTGTCACAGCCTGCACAACTTCACTTTACATTCTCTTTTGCCTATGAGGTGATACACAATTTTGGTTCTTTGGCAATATTACTGTTCCATGACTCAGAACCATAAAACATCATTGGAAGAAAACAGATATTATAAGTATGGTATTTTCAAATCTTTATTTTCTTCAGTATCATTTCTACTTCCTTTCTAAATATGTTAGGAACTGTGATATTAGAGTCCAAATATAGTCTCTACTATTTATGATGATTACAGATTTCGTTGTAAAAATCTTGACAGGTTTTCTCTATTTTTCATCTCTTTATTGCCCTCCTTTCTGTTTCATCTTTCAAGGACCTCAGGATGACTTTGCCTGCCATTCAGCATTTGACATAGATCCTAATACAAAGTAGATACTTAATAATTACTGATTGACTGGGTCTCTTGTTGAGCTTTTCAAGTACTTTTTTCAAATATTTTTTTTTTCCCTTCTCCACTGCTACTTACTCTTTTAGAAGATACCACTACTCACAAGCTAGAATAAAATCCAAACTTCTCTCTTTGGCATTTAAAGCCCTTCACAATCTGGCTTCACCTAACTTTCCAGGCTGATCACACATTACTCCTCCTCACATGCTCTGTTTTCTAGCCAAAATGGCCCACTGGCTGTTCTTCCATCTCTGTGTCTTTGCACAGGCTGTTATTTGCTACAGTTAGAATGCTTTCCCATCTCAATTCTATCTCTTTGAATTTTTAGCTCCCTTCAAGGCTCTATTCAAGGACTTGTATCTTTTAAGATATCTTTCTTGACTCACTTTTTTGTTAGTGTCTTCCTCCTCTGAAAATCACTTTTTATTTGTTTTCTATATGACCCATATTTGCTTATCTATGAACAATTTGTACCTTTCTGCCCAGTAGGTGGAAGTTCTTGAAGGACAAGGACTATTTTGTTCTGTTTTGTATCCTTAGTGACTATGTTTCTCTGTATGATTTTGTTGTTGTTAAGTGGCTTGGCCAGGGTCACACAATTAGCAAGTATGTGAGGCCAGGTTTAAACCCAGGTCCCTCCTGATTCCAGACCTACTGCTCTATTTACTGTGCTATGTACTTAGCTGCTCCAAGAGCTATGATTTGAGAAATAAGTATTATAACTGGCGTATCCCTCGGCTGCCATATTTCTCTACTTGGCAAATGAGTCAGGTAGCCCTTTTGGGTTATTGACTAGGGTTACTAAATTACAGTGCTTAAACCTCTGGAGGAAATCATTATAAGCAGCATTGATGTCCTTTCATTCATCTGTTTCCCATTTTTTGGTATTAATAATTTGCTTAAATTGGTTAGGTTGGAATTATTTTAACTGTTCACCTTTTTTTCTCATTCTTCTTATAGTTTTGTAATTATTTTGATCTTTGTGGCTGTGCATAGATAACTGATTAATGAATTATGCAAATAGAAGTAGTAAGTCATTTTTTGGTCTACAAAATATAATCAATCTCATTTTTGTGTGTGCTTTTATTCAATATTCATTGTGCCCACTGTCTTTGGACTCTTCTTAAATAAAGTACTCATGATATGTAAGAGTGAGGTTTTTTAATTTCTTACTTCTAAACAATATTTTCCATTGTTCTCAATTATACTCACTTTTGCATCTAAGTCACTGAGCTTTAAAGTATAAAATGGATTTAATTTGGAGGTTCTTATTGTTCTCAGAAGATCTGCTCTTTTTCTTCATCTTCTAGAACTGATGTTTCCACATAAGCCCTAATGATTTCCTGGTGGCCTTTTTGTAAATATTTATCATGATCCTGGAGTGTGAGATGACCAAATGACCTATGAAATTATATTCCTTGTTGCCTTTGGATACACAATAAAACCATCTCTGCCAACTCCTTTATTTCCATTCCCAGTGAACTTCTCTTCCAATTAGCTTTGACTTCCCCCTCTGTCTTCTAGTTTCATTTATAGTGAATAGAAAATAGATCTAATTCAGTTTCTTGGTAGCATATCCACTAATTGGTCTTTGGATAGAGATCTCGCATTTAGAATACTGATAATGATGTTAATGTTTATAGATGGTCTAAAAACCATGTGATTCTTTAATGGTATTTGTGGGGGAAACACTCTGTCATTTTCACTTCAGAAGCTGATGAGGGCTGCAAAGGTCTGAGTCCCATTTCGCATTTTTTTTTTAAAAAAGGTTGTCATGGCCAAAGGATTGATTACCAGGTATCTAGTTTATGGACAATGAGCCTCTTTATATGTATACAGGCAAGGCTGCTTCTTAAAAACTACAGGCTTGATCTGTTTCTGGGACCATACTAAGAGCCCTTACAGCATTTTAGGACTCTTCACTTCTATATCTCCATGTATATCAGAGTAGGACTTAGCTATCTCATTTTCTAAAATTCCTTTTTAAGCCCCCTGAGTACACAGCTAAGTGCTTTGATCACTATACATATTGTTGATCAGATAATAGCTAAAAAAATGTCTCTCAAAGTTTATTTGTTTATAAGGAACTTAATGTTGCATCTGTGCAAATTTTAAGATATTTGGCTCGAAGGTCATTCAGAGAAATCTGAATTTGTAGTTTATAGACCTAGGTTCAAATCTTGGCTTTGTAAGACCATTTTAGGGTATGACCTCAGAGAAGTCACCTTACTTTTCTTGGCCTCATTTTCCTCATCTACAAAATAAGCCAGTTATGTAAAATAAATAATATATAATATGATATTATATGTGCAATATATAATACAATATATAATATATATTAAATAATAAAATAAGCCAGCTACATGAAATATATAATGTTATACAATGCACATGAAATAAATAATAAAATAATATAAGTCATTTAGACTGTGTTACCGCTAAGATTTCTTCCAATTCTAAATTCTCTGAGCTATTCACAACATAAATGTAGATACTACAATATACTAGTTCAGAAGAGAGAAAGAAAAGCCTGTATTTTGTTTTTCATTTCAATTTATCCTGAATACTGACGACATCAGCCAGCAGAGAAGGGCCTTTTCCTTGCTTTAAGGAATAATAAGAAAACTGGAATTTAGAAGAGATAGCAAAAATGTCTATTCATGTTACAAAAGGACTCACTATTGGATTTCTTAAAAAGAAAGCTCTCTAAATAGATTTAAAATACAGTGTATTTGAAAGGAGCTTTAAAATTTCGAAGAGCTCTGTGTGTCCAGAGCTCCGAGTTGCATGTAGTAGGTACTTTATCAATGCTAAGTGCTACTGAATGCATCTTTTATTTCATTTGATGTTCACCACAAAGATGAAGAAACTGAAGTGATGAATAATTAAACCATTGCACGGGTAAATTAGTGGCACAACATGAAATAAAATGTGAGTTCTCTGACTCTTGGGACAGCCCTTTTTTCCCAGACCATATTCTCTCTTTATAATTCATTTTGCAGTGGAAGGTTCACTTGTAGAACAAAGAAATAATAGTAATACTATTAATAATATGCTAATCTTAGTATATTATTATATATAATATAGCATATATATTATATGTAATAATATTATAGTATATTGCATGCATATACAAGCTAATTAGTAACATGGAAAAATAAATAGAGGAGGAAATTAGCTTAGTAAATATACTATTAATATATTATATATGACAGCATTATATATAATTATAACATAATTATAACAAAGCATATAGAACAATATTAAATATTATAATACAACATATTGTTATATATTATTATAATGTGTTATTGAATAGATAGGATATAATAATATATGGATAGATTATATATATAGCATTATGTAATATATGTTAACACCATATATTAAATATAACGAAATAAGATATAACATGATTGCTTATAAAATGACAACAATATGTAATAATTATATATTAGATAATAAAATACAGTGTAATAATATATTAATGGTATATAATGGGTATCTAGTTTAAAAAAAGATAAGGAATGCCTGTGTTTTGGTTCTGATTTCAGTTTGTCCTTAATGCTAGAGGCATCAGACAACAGAGGCTTTAGTTATATATTAATTTTTATTAGGTTTAATATATTATATAACAATATATATTACACATGTTTTGTTATATAACCATGTACTTTATATATTACTTATTATATAACTTAAGTTATAATATATCCTATATTATATATATTAAGTTACTATATAGGATATATTATAATGAGTAATATAATATAGAATGATATTTGTAACAATATAATATATGCAATGTAACTATATGCAAACACTAATAAGTTAGTGACAGCTAGGTGGCACTGTGTATAGCACGCTAGGCTTAGAATTAAGAAGACATCTGAGTTCAAATCTGGCTTCAGCCACTTATTAGTTATGTGATCCTGGGCAAATCACTTAATCCCACTTGCCTCCATTTCCTCATCTGTAAAATGAGCTGGAGAAGGAAATGGTCATTATCTTTGTCAAGAAGACCCGAAATGGGGTCACAAAGAGTCAGACATCACTGAAAACAACTGAACAACAACAATATATTACTTGGTTGGCTAATTCTTCCTTCTGTATGTTTTTCCATGTTACAATTAGCTTGCTATAGGCATAAAGTATGCTAAGTAAAGCATTAATATAAAACTAAGTTATAGGAGACCTACCAGGTGGTGAAAAATGTACCTCAGACCACAAAAGAGAGGCTCATCTAGATTTGGAGGCTGTCTTCTTTGGATCCATTCTGCTAAAGAAGGGGGTTGGTATATGTGACTCTTTGGGTGGAAGGCAGCTTCCCACCTGGCTCACCTGTGCACATTCTCCATTGCTGCTACCTCAGCCAGAGCAGCTAGGCTGAAGAACGCAGACACAGCTGGCATGTCTGGTGTGATACTACGAATCTCCTCTGCTTCGATGTTTTGTGAGCATTCCTCATTGCAATCTGTTTCTGTAGCTGATGCTTTAGGGAGACTACCCTGCAGTTGTTCCTTGGGTTTGTCATCTGCAACAAAAGAAAAATTTATCAAAAGAGGATTTAGCCCTACCGTCTTGTAGACAAAAGGCAGAGAAGATTCCACAGCACTTACTGTTTAAGGAGGTAACATTCCTTCCTGATTCCCCTTGATATATACTGAGAATATAATGGCTTATACAGATTCTCTTCTTCCAGAGCAACAAGGCTCCTTTATTAAGCCCAGTTACTCCCATGAGCAGCATTATTCTCAGAAGCCGAGTTGAAAAGAGTTTAATCAGAAGCCGAATTGAAAAGAGTTTAAGAGATTGATCTGAGGCCACGGAATGGGTCAGGATTGGATTAGATGAGGGAAAGAAGCCTGAGTTAAAATACAGCTTGAGGATACTTCTGCAGAGGGACATTTAGTCATCCAGAGACTACAGATGCCTTTGATGAAATCTGGATGTTAAGTCTGCAGTGGTTCCAAATAATTGTACCCTCCCTGAATTACTTTTAATTAATTAAATTGATCATTGTATTTATTAATTCAAGTACCCTATGTTCTTTCTCCTATTCTTGAGGAAATGATGTTACTTTGCCTTTGGGGAAAGGGTGTTTGGCTAATACAAAGTAGTTATTAAGAGTTTGGTGAAACTACTCCACCTCTGTGCAGAGTTGGGAGACTAGGGAAATGGAATACTGCATATACTATCAGACATGGTGTGTATGTATGTATCTGAAAGTAAGAGTGGTGTAATATCAAAAAAAAATCAATAAAAATAGGACAACAAAGATCTGGTTGAAATGCAACTCAAACATCTCTAACAGAAAATGAATACAATTTTTTATTTATCATTATCTCTGCAGAAGGAAGTATTTTTTATCCATTTTATCAATTTTAAAGATAATTTTAAATGAAGGAGCAAATGGTAATAGTTTTAAGTGTCCATTATTGAAACATAAAAATTCCATGATACCTTGCTGCATAAAAATGGAAGCACCACCTAAAGACTTTCAGTTTTTAGAGGCGAAAAGTGAATCCGTACCACATCCTGTAAAGTGAAAAGTTCTAATACAGAAGAATAAGTCATTGAAATTCCTCATTTTGCTGTCCTTCAAGTAATAATACTGGTTTAAATCTACTTTAATCAACTCTTTGCCTCTCTTAATACTTAATTTTACTCAAATGGTGGTGCATTTAAATGTTATCCATAGGAAGCAGGCTTTAAACATCTTGACTTCTGAGAAAGCTGTTAGGATGTTTTTCTGGGTGCTGAAAATCTACAAGACTACTTTTTTTTTTTTTTTTAGATTTTTGAAAATTTACTAAAGTGATAAAATAAGTATGTATTATATAGTAAATGCATGATTTGTATTATATCAAATAGTACATCCTCCATTAAAAAAAAAGAAGCTGGGGCACATACTCCCATAAATATCTACCAGACAATGGGAAGAATGAGAACAAACTTCAGAGTCTAGTGGAAGTGAGACATATGTAAAGAATATACATGGCAAAAGGAAAATTCACAAACCTGTGAGTCTTTTCCTTCAATCTATATGTGACATTCTTTGTGAAAGAAGTTATACTCCTTGAAGTTTCCTCTCTCCTCAGGTGATTTTTTAAATATTTGTCCTCAATGCATCACTCTGCTCTGGCTATCTGTATTATTTCTTACTGGCCTAGTTACCTTGACCCCAATTGGTTGCTACTGGGTCAAGCTTTTTTATGACAAGGTCAGTGGGGGAGAAGGGAGAAGAAAAAGAAATTCTCTCCTTCATCTAAGAGTGATTCCCTCAGGGACCTGGCTTCAACTTATTATCTAAATTTGCCCACAGGTGTGATTAATTCATTCAGCCAATCCCAAGACGATTCCTGTGCAGCATTTGCCTTCATCCAAATGGTCAAAGCAATGTAATAGTTTCTTTTTAAATTTATTTAAAAATTTATTTGTTTGTTACATTACAATTCCCAAATAACTTCCTCCTTTCTTATCTCCCCTCCCTGCTCTAGAGAAGGTATCATTCAACAAAAAGATATATGGGGTGTGTGTTGTGTGTGCATGCGAGCATGTGTGTGTGTGTGTGTGTGTGTGTGTGTGTGTGTGTGTGTAAAACTGTCTTGCTTTTTTCTCTTTTATCTGTTCTTTCTCTGGAGGTAGACATACACAAATCATTCTTCAAACAAAATTTTTGTCACTGTATATAATGTTCTCTTGGTTTTGTTAATTTCTCTCTTCATAATTTCATGAAGCTCTTTCCACGTTTTTAAAAATATTAACCTGCTCATCACTTCTTAGAGCACAGTAATATTCCATCACAATCATATGTTACAACTTATTTTAGTTATTCCCTAATTGATGGGCATGCCCTCATAATTTCCTGCTCTTTGCCACCACGAAGAAAGCTGCTATAAATTTCTTAGAACATACAGGTTCTTTTCCTTTTTCCCTGATCACCTAAGGAAATAAATCTAACAGTTGTATTTTTGGGTTAAAAGGTATACACAGTTTTATTAACCCTTTGGTCATAATTCTAGATTGCTCTCCAAAATGGATGGATCAGTTCGCAATTCCAATACACAATTCCAGTGTATTAGTTTCTTTACTTTTTCATATCCCTTCCAACAGTTGTCATTTTACACTTTTATCATTTGAGCCAATCTGATAGGTATAAGATGATATATGTCATATAAGGTTTTGATTTCTCCATTCAAAACCTGTTCATATCTTTTGACTATTTATCAATTGGGCAATGGCTCATATTCATATAAATTTGACAAAGTTCTCTCTCTGTATTTTAGATATGAGACCTCTATCTGAGAAACTCTCCATAAAATTCCTCCCTCTCCCAGTTTTCTGTTTTCTTTCTTGGTTACATTAGTTTTATTTTTAATAAAATCTTTTTAATATATTCAAAATCATCCATTTTATATTATCCAATGTTTTCTCTTATTTACTGATAAATTCTTCTACTGTCCATAAATCTGATAGGTAATATGTTCTGTTCTTCTCATTTGTTCATAATATCTCCCTTTATGTATAGGTCATGTATCTATTTTTTTCTTATCTTGATAAAAGTATAAGGCATTTATCTATATCTAGGTTCTGCCAGACTCTTTTCTAGTTATCCCAATAATTTTTGCCAAATAGTGAATTCTTATCGTAAAAGCTTAGATCTTTATTTTGTCAAGTATAAGGCTATTATAATAACATTTGTCCATGATATATCTGTTTTGTTCCACTGATCTTCTATTTCTTGACCTGTAGCAGATAGTTTTGATAATGACTGCTATATAACATAATTTAAAATCTGGTAGTGCTAGACCTCCTTCCTTTGCAGTTTTCCCATGAATTCTTTTGATATTTTTGACCTCTCATTCTTCCAAATGAATTTATTTTTTCTAATTCAATAAAATAATTTTTGATAGTTTAATTGGGATGGCATTGAACAAGTAGATAAGTTTATGTAGTATTATTATTTTAGTTATATTAGCTCTGCCCATCCATGAACAATTAATATTTCTCCAGTTATTTAAATCTGGCTTTATTTATATAAAGTGTTTTATATGTGCTCATATAGTTTATGAATTTGTTTTGGCAAGCATACTCCTAGGTATTTTATTCTATCTATCTACGGCTATTTTAAATGTGTTATCTCTTACTATCTCTTCTTCTAAAACTTTGTTGGCAATATGTAGAAATGCTGATTATGTCTCTTTATTTTATATCCTGCTACTTTGCTAAAGCTAGTGATATTTTCAACTAACTTTTTCATTGAATCTACAGGATTTTCTATATGTACCATCATATCTGGAGTTAGTAGCTAAAAAGTCTGACCACTGGAAAACTTAGCTTGCAATAAAGTGAAAACGTGGTGGACCATGAGATAGACCAAATGTCCTAATTTTTTTAATTTTAGCATCTGCAGAAATAAATTAACCAGCTTGACTTTGTGGATCCTGGGTGGGAGAAAGGAAAAATGTAGAGGACTAAATAGTCTTTTATCTTTCAGAGAAACTCAGATATTTTCTTTTCAAAGAGCTGTTTTTGTAATCCATAGGATGACAAATAATTTAGATATTTTAATAGATCCGTTCCTAAAGAACTGTTAAAAAGACAAAATTTGCTCTTAGGCTTATCGTAGATTTATGCAATCTGTTAAAGTGGCTTGATGAAGAATACATTCTACCTCCAATGACACAATACAGATTCATTTTTAAAATACCAATATAGAACTGACTTACAGTCACTCCCTCAAGGACCCTATTAAATCTGGCAGGTTTTGTTGACAGTTGTTGGCTTCTTTTCTATGATCAAGGGCTACCCCATAGTCCCCTTTATCATTATAAATCTCATTCTCCTTACCCAAAGTACCTCCTGCTGGTGACACCCGGCCATCTGCTGTCCTGACAAGATGTGTGATCTTCGTTTTCCTTGCTTTCCTCTTTTGGCTGCCAACCAAAGGCTCTTGCATTGTTGTTGGCTCTGGAGTGTTTGGAACTGATGGGGCATCTTTAGTCTTGCGGGGAGGCTCAGTGGTGTTTTTATCTTCTGAAAGTATGGCTGAAATAGGCCAACAAAATAAGGAGTTATAAATTAAAACTAGGGGCACAAACATGACAGACTACAGAAACTCATCCATATTTTGGCCTATTTGAACAACTTTCATATGCATAAGTTGATATAATATCATTAGTAGTGAAAGGTCAAGTCTGGAAATATGGTTCATGATCTTAGAAAAGCAATTTGTGTTGTCCACCCAAAGGAAATGTTTCCCCCCACCCCCAAGGAAAGGTGCATTTGGGGCACTGTTTGCAAAGTGTTTGGGGTTTTCTGTTTAGTGGCAAAGGTAAATTGGGTAAATTTCTCTCTTTCTTGAGTACATGCAGATTAAGGTAGTGTTCATTGAACCAAAAGAGGCTGCTGCTACCATGTTTGATTCCATTACCTTAGAATGGGCTTGGAAGAAACTTGGTGTGTGGGGTGGGTCTCAAGTTTCTTTTCCTTTCTTATCCTTAGGCATATCCTCATCCTTGGATAATCCATTTAAGAGTTAATATGTTTGTAGAAATAGAAAAGGGCTGGAGTATTCACCTCCTCTTTTATAGAAAAGGAAACTGAAGTATAGGGAAATTACTTGCACAAGATCACATAAGTAGGGATATGAGGAAAGCCTTTTGCAAACTGGCAAGCATTTTATAATTTGGGCTATGATTGTCTCTCTCTCTTTTTTTTATTAATGTTTTCTACTTAGGAGGGAAGAGTAGGCATTGATTAACCCAGTGTAGGAGTCTTATATTCAGCTGAATCCAGTTGAAAGTGTTTTTAATGGAAGATGGGAAAAGAACCTATTTCACAAACTTTCATTTTCACCAAAGGGGAATCACATAACAATGTATCCATGATGCAATAGTAATAAAGCTATGGTTTATGGGGCAAGGGCTTTCTTCCTAATTTGGAAGGCAGAATGAGTTCTTTTTCTCAACAAAGCCATTTAATGATCTTTTTTCAAACATACACTGATTTTCAAACATACAAACGTTCATAGCTTGGAATTAATGATTTATAAATAATGGTATCAGAAGATTCCAGATTCAAATCCTTCCTTCACATATACAAGCTATATGGACAAGTCATATAACTCTGGTCCAGGTAATTCTTCTCTGACTAAAGGAAAAAAACACCTAGTTATTTTTTTATGTGATTTCCATACTGAGACTTTCCAAAAACAATTAAATCACAGAACCAGACTCCTCACTCTATCCCCAAATTAAAAAGAAAATGTTACATGTACATTTGGCTCACATTTAGAGTTAATATTTTGCTGCCCCATCTTTTTTAAAGAGGGTTTATGGCGGGATTAGGGTGAAGTGAGGAAAAAGGCCTAGGAAAAATATCTTTGGCTAATACTGGGACAATATAATTTGGCTTTCCTAAAGGCAACTTCATTTTCATTGTCAAAGGCTCAATTCGAGACATGGAGATAATTCTGCATGGAGAGAGCAAGGGTGGATCAGTTAACTAAAAGATGTATTTTGATATTTCATGGAAATAAAATATGAAGATAAATGAAGGTGTTATTGGAAGGGGTTTGTAGAGGTAGAGAGAGGAAGAAGACAGAGACAGAGTTGAAGAATACAAGGACAAGTTAGGAAAAGAGTTAAGAGTGTGTATGTGTGTGCGTGTATGTGTGTGCAGGCACGCAAGCACACACATAGGCCAGATTTCTTTTTATTTTTTTCTTCTAACTCTCCAAAGAGTAAGTCTGTCCCTAGGGAAGGAGCATTATGAATTCACAAGGCCTTTAATTTTGAAAGTTACAGCATCTTATCCCTGAAAGTCTTGGAAGGCTAAAACAATTTGCATTTACTCCAACAGAAAAGATGCTAAGCAGAAATCACTCCATGATTTGAGGTTTGGCCTCTTGCCTAGATGTAGAGTAATGAGGAAATACAGGAAAATTCCTGCTCCTAAACAAATACTTTGGCAATGCTTTGAAACATTCTTGTCAAGCAAGTCACCAGAAATTGGAAGGGGGGAAAAAGGCTCCTTTCAAGTTATACGATTGGACCCAAGCCAAACAAAGTTCCCTTCACAATATGAGATTTTTATTTTCTGAGTGGGCCAATTATTTGGGTTTATAAAACTTAGAATTTCATGTCTGGGCTATCTTAGAGCAATATCTTTGTATAGTTTGTGATTTAAGAAAAAATATTTGGAAGGAGCAGCAATATAATAAAAACTGCCTAAGGGGAAAAAAGACATTTTAGATGGGAATATACCAAAAGAAAAACAATCACTAGGCCAGTGTTGAAAAGTTAAGGCTTTACATAAACTTAAAGAAACTTTAACCAGAATTAACAGGGAAAAAACCCCACTAAATAACCTCCTTTTGCATATTCATTTGTCCCCCGAGTTCTCCATTTCCTAGTTTATAAATTATTATTCCTGTTAATGATATCAAGGATAAAACAGGGGATGTGTGTATGTGGGGTTGGGATGGGAAGGAGAAAGTGTTGTAACTGATACTTCAATATATACTACAGAGATGGCTCTTCAAAAGCAACTTCAATCCTTCTTACTCCCTCAGAAATTCTAGAATTCATTGAGATAAACCAGCGACAAAACTTCAGGCAAGTTAAAGAAAAACTTTTTGAAAGAAAACTTCTTGGATGGCTAAAGAAGAGGTAGCTGTGCTGGGAAAAAAAGACATGTAAATGGAAGAAAGTAGAAATTTTTTTTCCTCCAACATTTTCATAGGGACCCCTAACCTGAAACTGAGTTGCATGATCAATTCTGGGCAAGGATCAGTTTCACAGAGAAATTTCAAGCCTCCAGTTTGTTCTGTGATTTTGAAACATAAGATAAAAAGAACACTTTCTTGAGTTGGTGCTGAGCCAGCAATTGGGGGGCTGCTGGGTGATACAGTGGAGAGCATGCCAGACCTTGAGAGTCAGGCAGATCTGAGGTCTTATCTTGCCTCAAATGTGACCCTGGTTAAGTCACTTATTCTCTTTCTGTCTCAAATGTAAAATGTGAATAAAAATAGCATCTACCTTATAGGGTAGTTGTGAGAATTAAAAAAGGTAAGATTTGTAAAGTTCTTAACACAGGGTAAGCTCTTACTATTTGGGACTCATGGTTCCTTTTACTTTGTTCTAGAGTGGACAGTGGACAGTGGACAATAGTAAATCTGACAGGCATTCGGTAAAACCAAGGGAAAGGCTTGGAATGAAAGGTAGGCGCTGGCCATGGGTACACACAATATATACCAGAAGCTAATCATTAAGACTGGGTCTTGGCTAGAAGACCTAGTGGGTAGCCGTGGCTCATAAAATATTTAGTTAAAGTGTCAATGGCCTAAGAATTGGGGGAAAAAATGAGGAAATGGGAGATATAAAAGAACCACATATCAAAAAAGGCCAAGGAAGAATCAAGAAATATAGTTATGACAACATGAATGAGGTAGCAGTGATGAGAAGGTTTTGAATCTGAGGCCACTCTAATCTAGATGGGAATCCTTCTGTTTGTTTTCTGCTGATGTAAAATCATTTTTTTTTTAAATTTTATACTTACTCCAGGGGAAGGGCTGTCTGAGAGACAATACAACATCATAACTAGAGGACCCGTCTCAGTGTCAGAAAGACTCTGAGTTCAGGTCTTGACTGATTCAAATTGGCTACGTGACTCCAGGAAACTCATAGCCTTTAAGTTCATAAGTAAATTCTTTTAAGACTAAAATGTTGCAGAGCAAATGCCATTCTGCATTGGTAGGACTAGCTTCCTCACTGAGGGTCCCATATGCCAATGAAAATAGGTTTCAAAAGGACAGCCTAGTTAAAAACAACAATAACAACTTAAAGGAAGGCTTCCAGTACATGGGGTTGAGTTTCTATTGAGTATTTATGGGTAGAGATGGTCAAAAAATTACACAGGTTAACAGTGTAAGGACATGTAACCATGGCAAAATACTCTAAATTATTTAATTAAATAAAAGTTTTCAAATTTTTTTAAAAAAAAACAGTGTAAGGAAGGGCTGTCTGCAATCAGTTTTGCTGGCATGAGTAATGGTGGGGAGATTTTATATCCAGAAAAGGTGTTAAATCCTAGGTCTGAGGACACTTGTTGTGTAAGACTTTGCAGACTAAAATATAATTGGGAAATGTTTAACAAAATAAATAAAAATTCAATACAATACAAAAAATAGTAATCTGCTTGGGTAGCTCAGTGGATTGAGAGCCAGGCCTAGAACCAGGAGATCCTAAGTTCAAATCTGGCCTCAGACACTTCCCAGCTGTGTGACCCTGGGCAAGTCACTTCACCCTCATTGCCTAGCCCTTACCACTCTTCTGCCTTGGAGCCAATACACAGTATTGTAAGGGTTTTTAAAAAAATGGTAATCTGTGGTTTTCTTAAGTCATTAGGTGGCTCTACATGGATCTGTTTCTAGTTGAGTTGTACATCACTCCATTGCACTAAAGGGCTGAGGGTCCTTTGGTGGACCTTGTTCAGGAGTTGAGGAGGTAAATGTGGCTGAAGGGGTGACAGTAGAATAAGGGTAAATTAAAAATAAGCACTGATTCCTAGTCACTTATAATTTTGACCTTGCAAGAGTCTCACTCTAAAACCCAGTGCTCTTGAAGGAAAATGACTCCAGTTTGGCCTTATCCAATGGAGAAGAGATGAATCAAAGAGAAATACAGAGAAGGGAAGAATATTCACAAGACTTCAGGACTTAGAGCTGGACAGGTCTTTAGAACCTTGACCAGCCACCTCATTTTATAGTGGAGGAAAATGATGGTCAGAAAAGTGAAGGGGCTTGCCCAAGCCAATGAATGTCATAAGTGGAGCAGCTAAGATGTGTAAAGATTAAAATTAATATACAATAACTGTTCTATTTTTAAAAAGTTTATTAATAATAACGAAAGTAAAAAGCTAGCTAATCCAGCCCCAGTCCTGAAAGAAGACAGAGAAAGATGTGGGGCCACACCCAACTATATATAAAACGTGGCCACACCCAACTATATATAAAACGTGACTATGCAACATGGTGGAGAGATTAAAGGGGATTTGGGGAAATACTAAAAGGAATTCTGGGGGACATAGTTCAAAAGATACAAAATTTCCACTTATACAGATTCAGACCCAGGTGTTTTTTCAGTCCAGTGCTCTTTTCATATAACAAATATTTCAGGGAGCATAATCTCTTTGCTTGCCAAGTAACTAGGAAGTGGTGAGGGCTGTAAAATAAAGATCTGTTTAGAGAGGCAAATACATTTCAAAACAGAATACAAAGATATCAAAAGAGTTGCACAGAAATGCAACAATAAACTTCATTATTTTATAATTGTTGGCCAGATAGGGGAGGAAACGACATCTTTTCTTTTCCTTTTAAGGTAAATAAATGACTGTATGTGTGCAAACATGCATGCACAGTAGTAGAAGGGAGTAGGAAATAGGGTGCCCATCTATAAATAATTAATAGCTAAAAGCTATATAGTATTTACAATGTGTTAGCCAAAGTGCTATACACAATACAGATATTATCTCCTTTGATTCTCACAATAAACATGGGGTAGGTGTTATTATCCTTGTTTTCTGGATGAGGAAACTGAGGCAAAGAGAGGACTAAGTGACTTATCCAGGGTCAGACAGCTAGTAAGGATCTGAGACCATTTTTGAACTTAGGTCTTCCTGGCTCCAGACCCAGTGCTCTAACTACTGCACCAACTATCTACCATATACTTTCAGCTTTCCTTTTAGTGTTTAAGAAAATATGGACAGTTACCAAGTTCTAAGGGCCAAGTCCAAAGATTTGGGGCTTTAATAAACAGCCCACAATTATAATATATGTATATTTCAGGAGCAAAAAGAAAATGTAAAAGCCCTTGAATCAATATTAAGAACACAGCAAAGAGAACATCTTGCTTTCCAAACTTTGTTCCCCAGAGGAGGGAATATGGGTTGTGGTTTTTTTTTGGTTTTGTTTTGTTTTTTTTGATACCCCTCAGCCACTAGAATGCTCTGGAGTTGTGAATTCACATTGTAAATGGAGATTCAAACTCACACTGAAATTATGACCAAATCTGGAATCTTACTGCCTTAGGTTAGTCTCATAAGAGTTGAAACAGCACTCAGGTGTTTGATGAAACATGAAAAATAAATCAATGAAACTAATCTAACTCATCCTGGGAGGCATTAAAAATCACACAGCAAGCCCATTCAAAATGGAGGGCAGCAATTAAATGGCCTGGGTAATACTGATCCTTTTTAGGAATTGAAATTAAAACCCCTGGCACTTTTTAATTTTTATTGAATTAAATGAAGGAATCTAAAAAAAAAAAAAAAAGACTAACTAAATTGAGATGCTACAATCAGAAGCAAGCCTGTGCTTCACTTTGTCTTAATAAAGAAACTTAATTATAATTAAAGCATACAAGGAGGGCAGTGTAGCTCATCACAGAAAGAGCTTGTCTCTCTCACATGCTTAGAAGTGTTGATCCTGGACAACTCTCTATAATCATAATGTAAAACAGCAGAGGAAATTTCCTCACTGGGAGTTCCTAGACTAGTGTTTCCCAAACATTTTTTCCCTCAATTGCCTATCAACAACCAAAAGGTGGTTATGGATCCTCTGAGTAATAAATTATATTTCTCATAACATTCTGTATATTTACTATTAAAGGCATCATTAAAATATTTTTAGTATGAACCCCTCAGACTACTAAACAGGAATCACTTCCCTCCTGAGGGAAACCACGGTTCTGGCCAAAAGCAAACAAACAAACAAGATAAATAATAGTTACAAACTATTGATGAGTTCAAGAAATAGAAACACTAGAAACCACTGGCTTTTCAGCCAAAGCAAGTCATAACAACACCCTTCTTAAAACATAAGTAAAGTAGTAATGCCAGACTCTTTATAATTCATATTTCTAGTACTTTAAATTTCTCTTTAAAGCCAGTCTAAGACATTTTATTTATAGATGTATACATTCAGCAAATGAATTAAGCTAATTTAAACTGGAGAGATCATGGCAGGCAGGAACAGAGAAATGTCTAAAAAATTAAAGCTTAATTTTAAGAATTTTAAATGCATTACAAAGGGCTGGTAACTTTGATAGAAGGGGTAAAACCTGGATGGCAATCTAAATGCTGCACAGTAGAGGTGTAAAAGAAACAATGAAAGGTTTGTTACCCACTACAATAGAATCACTGATTTTGAGCTGAAAAGGGACATTTAAGGTCATCTATACTAACTCCTTCATTTTATAGATAAGGAAACTAAGACCAAGAGAAACTGAAGGATTTGCCCAAAGTCACAATGGTAGTAAATGGAAAAGTTGGAATTTAAACTCAGATTCTCAGATTTCCAAATCTAATATTCCTCCCACTATCAATATATTGTCTATGCATGGATAACCAAAAGCTCAGTTAAGCCAATACTCTTAAGTAACAGTTTAACATTTCCTCTATCAGTCTGCTAAGACTAGGATGACTAATAAATTTATATATTTAGACAGATTTTGAATTTCACCTTCTGTTACCAAAATGTCTTCAGGAGAGACTTTCTAATAAGTAGAAAAGTGACCAAACAGAGAAGAAAAGGACCTAAATAATCTACAAACTGGATTTGTTGCTGTTTATTAGTTTCAATTGTGTCAGCTTTTGTGGCCTCACATAGGGTTTTGTTGGCCAATATACTGGTAGTGGTTTACCAGTTTTTCTCCAGCTGATGTTATAGATAAGGAATGGTAGCAAACAGAATTAAGTGACTGGCCCAGGGTCACACAACTAGTAAGGATCTGAGGCCAGATTTGAACTCTGGAAGATGAATGAGTCTTTGGGACTTCAGGCCCAGCACTCTATATACTGCACCACCTAGTTGCCCTACAAATTACATACTTATCCCTCTAAATAAACTAATGCTGAATGTAATCTGAAAAATTACAGTTCATTTAAAGTTGCTTGTAATTTTTTTTTTTGGCTGAATCAGGAATGAATCAATAACATTCACTTTTCTTTGCCTTGTTAATAAGTAAAAATTAAATCTCATCAGCAATAATAGCTTCAATGAAACCTTCCATATCAATTTTGAGAGCTTCAGAAAATCAATTTTCTTTTGGGTTGAAGATAACTACTAGCAGGAAGAAAAGAGCAGGAAGCTCTGGTTGGTGAATAACCTAATCAGGAGAGGCACAGGGACCACGAAATCATAGACTATTAGAATCTAGCATGATTGTAGAGAGCATCAAGTTCAATTTCTTTATTGGACAGTTGATATAACTGAGGTTAAAGGAGGTGCACATGCTCGAGGTCCCATCTCATTAGAGGAAAAGTCTAGAAACCAAGTCTTCCAACATTAAGTTTAGTGCCCTGTCTCGACGTGTAACTGTATAGTTCATTGGATATTTTATATGAGATTGCTATTTTATAAGTAAAATAATGAAAAAAGAGAGATATATGTTAGACACGAGCCTTCCATCTTATAGGGCAAAAACAAATGTTAAATATTTTTCATGCTAATTAAAATGCAAACACTTTTGGAGATCAATTTTAGGCCAATTTATTCTTTACTATTTTCCTAATTGAATAAAGGAGCAAAAATAGCATGAAATGGACTGAGGGGAGAACTATGTTCTTGTTCTGATTCTGCTACTAACTATCACCATTTGGACACCAGCAAGTCCTTCTCTGGGCTTTAGTTTTTCCATTTGTAGAATGGGGAACTAAATGATTGTACCTTTTGGCTCTATTTTGTTCACAAAATTATATGTACTAGTTAGAGGGAACATTTTAAACAATCTTAAAAAATAATATTGATTCAGAGGCTTGGGACTTGGATATTAGAGTCATTTTAAATATAATACTGTGAATAATTTTTGTTATCCAGTGATTTCAGTCATGTCTGACCCTTCATAACCTCACTTGGGGTTTTCTTGACAAAAATACTAAACTGGTCTGCCATTTCCTTCTCCAGCTCATTTTATGGATAAGGAAACTGAGTAGTAAGTGTATGAGAGCAAACTTGAACTCAAAACCTGAGTTTTTCCTGATTTCTGGCCCAGTACTCTTATCTACTATAAAAGGGAATTCTTTGTTCTCTCAGAATTTGCATTTGTGAAAGGGAATCCTTTATTCCCTTTATTTCTTTTAAGTTAACACTAACTTAAATACTTCTACTTAGATTGTGAAGATAGGATTAATTCTCCTTTTCCTACTTTTGAATTGAATCAACAAAAAATTGAACACCTTAATTAGTACTATGAGAAGCTAGCAAGGTACTGCCCTCTGGGCAGTGGTAGACAATTTGGAAACTGTGATTGGCCCCTGTGAAGAGGATCAAGGACAAGAAGTCACCATAAAAGCAAGCCCTGAACTCCCTCAGAGCAGATTGTCTTTGAGAAGATAGTCTGAAGAGATTGTCTTCTGGAGATAGTCTCCAGACCAGAGAGTCTTCCAGGGAGCTTAGCTGGAGACTATGACTTGGTTCATGGGCTTGGAGCTTGGCTTCAACTTAGACTCTTGACTCATGGACTACTTGTTGGGTGAGTGAAAGGCTGACTCCTTTCCTAGTTTCCCAAGAGACTAGCTTCCATCTATGAGGAGGCTACCTGGTTACTCACTACACCAGCCTTCCTGGCTGAGAGCTAATTAATCCCTGCCTGGATTAAGCAGACTTGGAGCAAAACATTTAAGTTGATAGGATAGATAACTTTTCTATCCTCCTCACATTTCTCTTCTTTATTGTTTCCTCTATTTGTAAAGATTTGTAAATAAATTTCTGACTCAAAATATAATATTGGTGACCACATAATTTCATAAAATTGTCTATCCATTAATTTTCACCTTTACACTACTACATCACCTAGCTGTCCTATGATTAACTTAAAAAAAGAAAATGAAAATACAATCCATGAACTTATTGTTACAATTCCTTATATCACTACAGCACAGAATAAGCTTGAGAAATGGGTTGGGAAAATGCTCCAAGTCTGCCTTATCAACTCCTCTCAATATAATAACAAAAAACTCCACACATTTATAATATAAACATTTCACCTCTATGCTATTCCAATTTTGAAAGCATCTAATTTCTCATCAATGTAGAAATTATTACAGTGCACTCTTGTTAAAAAATAATTAAGCCAAGAACTCCAATTAGCCTTCTTTCCCATGGGAGCTTAGTTTTTCCTTTCAAAATTGTATATACATATTAGCTTTAGAAAATGAATTCAGGCCTAATGCTGACTGTAAGACCATATTATATTGATCAATTATATTCTTACATGTTTACATTCACTGGAATATGGCATTTGGAGGTCAATATTCCCTTTTTCCACCTGAATGAGCTGAATGGGGTCAAAGGTAAGTTATTTATTTTAACATTTATAGACCTTTTCTAAAAACAATGAAAAACAGAGGAAGGGAAGCTTTAGCTTTAATGTACATGAATACTTAAAAAAAATCCAGCTATAGAAACATTCTCATAAAAATAGGAGTTTTATTTCAATTAATGAATTACCAAAATAATTCACCAACTAAGGGGGGAAAAGTAATACTGGCAATGGATTAAAATAATGCTAAATGAATTTCATTAATTATGAACTGTATGGTTATGTCAAGGTCATGTTAATAAATTAGTCAAAGAAACAAAGATCAGTTTGGAGGAAATCAACACTTAAATAGTACACATCATTTTTCTTTTTTTTTTTTTTTCTTCTTTTTTAAACTCGTTCTAACTTAGTAAACTCAAAGATAGAAGGGCAAGGGCGAGGCAAATTGATCAGAGTTAGGAAGTGCCTGAAGCCAGATTTGAACCTAGTTCCTTCCAATTTCAGGTCTGTGTCACTTAGCTGCCCCCATCATTTTTCAACTTGAAGAAAATAACTTATTAAGTAGACAAAATAAAATGAAGTAACGTTTTAGCTACAAGTATATACAAATATCCACATGCACAATTATACAGAGACAGATACGACAAGGTCATTCAGAGTTAAGCAACACAGAACATTAAGTCATTTAAGTATAAAACAAATTCATGGCTGAGTATGTTCACAATAGATCATGGCAAAAGTATTGTGCAGTGGGATAGGAGAGCATGAAATAAATGGAGGAGCCCAATGAAGCACTTTCAATTTATGGGACCATATATGGGTCAGATGAGAGGTTCGGATTAGGATTTAAGAGGAGCCCAGTACAGCTGGGGAATCAATGGCATAAGAGTAAAAAAACCTGGGTTCAGTTGTGTTTCCTTTTGCCCATCTATCCACTGCCATTTTGCTAGTCATGTAAACATGGGCAAATTATATCATATCTCTGAGCCTCAGTTTGTCATCTTTAATTTAGGATAATAGTACTCAACTACTTTCCTCACATGGTTCTCATGAGGAAGGTCCTGTGTAAACTGTAAACCATTATATAAGAGTAAGTTAGTATTATTGCTATCAAGAGACACAAGATTTAACTACAAATAGAAATTAATCTTAATATGGGTCCAGAATTAATTCAGAAACCCACTAAACAGACAGAAATGGGGCCAGTGCTTTAAGGAGAGGAATCAGCCTACAGAAGGATTCAAGGAGAATTAAAATTTGGAGGCATTGGAAAGGGAAATTTGTTCTGTGATAAACCATAGAGATGAGTAAAGAAAAGAAGTGAAGTAAAAAATAGGGAAGGGGTGAGGAAAAAGCACCCCCAGCAATGATTCTGTAAAACACTTTTACATGAATATCATTTGTGACAACTGACAAAAGTTGGGAAAATGAGGTCAAGGAAAAGAAATGATAAAGGCATGGATGAAAGCTTTTTTAATTGAAAAAAGTCAACAATATGATCAAAGATGAAGGGAAAACCTGACTGATGGAAAAGAGCATCCATAGGCCATCCCACTCCAAAAAAAAAAAAAAAAAAAGGTAGCCAATATAGGATCCAAGTCTCTGGTGCTGAGGTTTTTCTGAAGGAGATCCTTCTACCCAGTCAACCTTAGACCATGGAGAATTTTTTTTACTATGACCTAGCCAGGAGCTGATGAAGATGAAGCAAGCAAAAAGGAAGGAAAAGGGAGTGGCTATCTGCACAGAAGAATGTATTCAGACAGAAGGTGTCCAAGAAACCTTAATGGAGGATGGAATTCACGAGTACCTTTTTCCGGAACATTAGGCTTCTCCTTTTTGTGCTTATATTTGCTGACAATTTTGTGGAATAGGTTCTTTTTCTGAGACTGGAATGAACCTACAGACAATATTAATATAAATACATTTTTAATGAGCAATCTTTTTTAAAACAGAGAAGTATCTTGTGATGTCAAATGATTATCCACCCCCACCCAAATGGGCCCAATGAGACATCAAGCTAAAAGGAAGCCCCATTTTGTATCTTTACTTTTCTAATGGAAGAACAGATAACAAATCTTTCCCTCTTTGGACATAGAAAGGGTGAATATTTTTGTTAAGAGTTTATTGGGAAGAGACTTTCTTTAGGGCTAATACAGACTGGGCTTCCCCAAGCAGAAACCACACAGATGTAGGAAGTAGAATTACATCCCGTAGCTTTTAAGAAAGGCTGTTGGCAACACAGGGGCTTTACCCTGTAGTCCGAACAAAGATTCTGCTCATAAGAACAAATAAAACACCACAAAAGAAAGAACAGTGTGAGCGTAATCTTTCCTAGCTTGCTGAGGAATTATACTAAGATGACTCTTGGCTTTTCACAGAGAGCATGTTATCTTTTCAAGACATCTACAGACTGTATAATAACTGACAACTTTTTTCCCCTTAAAGTTACACCAGGGGCTTATTACAGAGAAGAAAGAATGACTTGAAAAATCAAAATGTTTGTCAGGTTTTTCTTTTTTTGGAAGATGGGGCAAAAAGAAGAGGGGAGAGAAGTTGCTGTGAAAATTTGTTGGGAGAGAGTCTTTGTTTCATCAGACAGCAGAGAAATGAGCATTTCAGATATAAACCAGAAAAAAATCTAAAGTAGTATTAGCTTCCCAAAAGTAATTACATTTTAATGGCTTATTGGGGCTATTCAGTTTTATATATGGTGGCCTTTTACTGTATAGATGAAGTTGACATTCCTGACTTACCATCAAACAATATTTTCTCCAGATATGGTGATATGTCTGGTTAGGGTTAGATAGACTAGAATGGGTCCATTCTTATTTTGAACAAGGTATGCAAGGGAAAAGGTACTACGTCTGACACATATAAGAAGAATCCATATGTCAAGTCTGTATGGTATGGCCATATTTGTATAGATTTGGCCAATATATTTCACATGTCAAAAAATTTACTCAAGCAAACATATTTTATGCTTTCTAGAAAATGAAATTAATTGGACAATCAATTTAACATGGTACTGGTGTAAAATCAGATTCTGTGTCAATGAAGGCAGAAGGAAGAAGAGAAAGAATTTTGAGATCTCTCAAGATATTTTGGATATTAAATTTTTCTAGAAAGATGATTTTAAAATACTCTATGGTAATGGTTCAAAAGGAAGGGAGAGGGAGTAAGCATTTATTGAGTACTTACTATAGGTTAGGTGTTGTGCTAAACACTTTACAGATATTTGATTGTCAAAAGAACCCCCTGTGAACTAAGTACTATTATGATTCTCATTATACAGTTGAGGAAACTGAGGCTGAAAGAGGTTAAGTAACTTGCCTGGGGTCACACAACAAGTACCTGAACCTTGAATGGAAGTTAGTTCTTCCTACTCCAGGCCACAAAACTCAATCCACTGTGCTATCTAGTTGCTTTTAAATAAAGAAATAAACTCTACATTCATTACAATATAAAGCAGAATTCCTTGACCTTCTCTGTGTCATGGATCCCCTTTGTCCAACCAGTAAAACTTTCTGACCTCTCCTCAATTTATTATTTTTAAATGCATAAAATACAGCAAAATCCTGGTTAAGTGTTAACAATTAATCCTTGTGAAGTGGTTGTATTATGTGAATGCACTGCATAACTTCACTGGGCTGGAACAAATAAGTACATTTAAAAAAATTATAACTTTGAATGTTTTAAGTTCAAATACATGCAACTAGGTTATGGTACTATGGAAAGTTCTTATTGACAAATTTTACTTCAGGTAAACCAGCATTCCAAAAAACCCCCACTTATATTAACTTTACTATTCTCTCCTCTCTCTCTCTCTCTCTCTCTCTCTGCCTTCTCAATCCCACAAAGAAACAAACAAAAAAAACCCACTTCCAACTAAAAGCAGAACAAGAAACTCAGAAAGACACCAGATTGGGGGTACGGAGTGAGACCTCCAGTGCTGAGAGGAGAACTTTGCTATTCTCTGCAACCCCATGTGTCTGGTTCTTTGTTTTCCCCCTCAGCCCCAAGTGTCTTGTCTTCATGGGTATTTCATTTTACCTATGTCCTTTGCTCCTCTGTCCCTCATCCCTACATGTCCTTGAACATTGTGCTAGATCACCTCCTCCACTGGGAGAGATCCCCCTTCATTCCTGCCTCCCTCTACCCCTTCCCCATGTCCACTGGCCAATTCAAATTACACAAAAATCACTTTATGTATAGATTAATGGAATGGCCCACTTACTTACATAAAGTGAAAACTGCCTTTAGTCAGTACCTTGATATAAAAAAACAAAAGATTATGGAAGAACAAAAGTTTAGTGACCCCATGAAATCTACTCCTGGACCCACACCTCTGAACTAGAGACATATGGAGGGTGGAAAATAATCAGCTCTAGAGTAAAGGTGCAGTATATAAAAATAGGTACAAAAATAATATTATGGAATGATAGGTCAGACAGTGAAGAAGAAAAGGTTGTAAGCATAACACCTGAGAAAAGCTGTGAGAATTCTAAATAGTACAATTTATCCAAGGACAATGCTAAAGGTGGATCTTGAAAGTTGTAACATGAAAAAAAAAGGTCATTAAATGGGATTTTATAAGTGGAAGAGAATTTTTATAAACGTATTCTCTATTGAGAGAGGTAGGGGGAGGGAGGAAGAGAGAGGGGGAGAGAGAGAGAGAGAGAGAGAGAGAGAGAGAGAGAGAGAGAGAGAGAGAGAGAGAGAGAGAGAGAGAGAGAGAAAGACTCAGTATCATTAGCTCCCTTGATTACCTCCTCTTCCTTACTCTACTGAATTCTTCAAAGATTCCACTGTTCTGTGACTCTTTTCCCATTCCCCCAATCAAGCCAAATTGCTCTTAGCATAAACACTATCTCTTACTTCATGCCTCATTCTTCAACATCTCTAGACCACTTTCTTTTCCCACTCTACAATGAGACCCAACCCTACTAAACAATTCTCTTAAAAGTGACCAGGGTTCTAATTTATCAGATACATTGGTCTTTTCTTATCCCTATCTTGCCTGAAAAACCTTCAAAACATTATATTGTTGGCTAATATCCCTCTGGATAATCTTTTCACATTTGGTTTTTTGATGCAAGACTAAGGTTACTTATTTGAAGGTCCAAGGAATCCATGAGTAGGTTTTAAGGAGTTCATGAACTTTGATAGGAAAAACTACTCCTTTATTTCTACGATCTTTTGGTTTACTCTGTAATCCTATATATTTAATTTTATGTAAAAAATCATTTTGAGCACAGATCCATTGGCTTCATCAGACTGCCAAATGGTCTAAGACTCAAAAAAAAAAAAAAAGGTTAAGAACACATGCTATATAGACTAAGATTTTGCACACACCATGCAGCTTGACTGGAATGCCCTGTTGCTAGTTCTACCTACTAAACTACTAACTATCCCTTTAAAAGTCTTGGCCTTTTATGAAGCCTTCCTTGATCCATAATTGAATGTTATCTCATTCTCCCTTGACTCAGCGTAGCCCTTTGTACCTCTACTACAATATTTATTGTATTCTTGTACTACAAATATTTCTATACACGGGGAAGCTAGATTTTACAGTAGTTAGGGTTCTATACCTAGAGTCTGGAAGTCCTGAATTTAAATCTGGTCTCAGATACTTTCTAGCTCTGAGAACATGAGCAAGTCACTTGAACTTTTTTTTGTCTGTTTTTTCAACTGTAAAATAGGGATAATTTTCCACTGTAAAATAGGGATAATAATAGGATCTGCCTCTCAGGATTGTTGTGGGAATCAAATAAAATATTAATTGTAAAGTGCTTAGCACACTGTAAGAGCTATATAAATGTTAACTACAATTATCATTGCCTTCTAAATTATAAGAGGTGGCTAAGTGGCACAGAGGATAGATAGAGTGCTGGGCCTGAAGGCAGGAAGACCTACCTTCTTTGAGTTCAAATATGGCTCCACTTACCACCTATGTGATCCTGGGCAAGTCACTTAAACTCCTTTTGGCTCTGTTTTCTCATCTGTAAAAAGAGCCTGAGCAGGAAATGGCAAACCTCTCTATTATCTTTGCCAAGAAAACCCAAATGGAGTCATAAAAGAGTTGGATACAACTGAAATGATGGAACAGCAACTAAATTATAAACTTCTCTAGGGTTTGGATTATATATTTTTCGTCCTTGGATTTCTCTTCCTCTGACTCTCAATTTTGTTGAATAAGTAATGTGTAAGCTCTGGCAAAAGTGTCTGTTCTGTCCTCTGCCATCTAAGAGGATGCCAAGTATCTCATTGACCTATCTTTCTAACCATCAAGAATTCAGAGTAAGTGAGGTCAGGGCAGGAAAGGCTAGAGAGACCCCCCCCCCATTTCCTTATTTACCAAAAGGACACAGTCATAAAACATCTGCCAAGAGCGTAAGAGTTAATGGCTTCATAAAAAAACAGAGTGAACATAATTCATCTAAGGTATAGCAAATGCACCATGAATAGTCTATACTTTTAGGAAAAAGATCATTAGTAAATAAATAGTTATGACAGTTGGCAGTTAGTGGAATGAGGGGGGTGAAAAATAACAGCTAGAAGACTTAATTGCTCCAAGAGATAAAAATATATGGGAATGAACACTTCCTTATCTGTTTACTTTTTCCCTTTTTTTCTGACACATCAGAGTAAAAGGATCTACTTTGGGGGGGTGGGGTCACCAGTAGGCTCCTCCTAGTTACCCTCAGGTGGGACAGATGAGTCCTAAATCCACTGAGTTATTAAGAAGATGCAAAAAGAATAGTAAATATCCAGAGCAGCAGAATGGGAGGCTCTTTTCCCCTGCCTCCACCATGAATTATTCTTGGGAAAACGTGTTTTAGCTAATGCTGTTCAATGAAGGGCAATTTTTAGGTTTTTTTTTCCCCCATGGAGATTTCATAGGAAATTATAAACATATACCTCAGGTAAGTATGTACTTTACTCAGAAACACACAGAAAAGCATTTTCAAGAAAGAAAATGACACCATTTATAATAATTAATGATACCTCATTGACTTCTAAGACTTGGGTGAAAAAAGCCCTAAATATAGGGACCTCATTCTTTCTCCACCTTTCTCTCTACAAGATACCTATATTACTAGCTACTGTCATGAATTTGATGCTCAAACATATTCCTATATGGATGGGGCCAGGCAGCCAGAGCAGAATTAATGGAGCCAAAAGAAAGCAGCAGGTGGGCTTAGAGGTACGGAGAAGGAACAGACCTTGGGGGGATGCAAGTAATAAGTGGGTTATTATGAATTGAAAAACATTATATTATCACAAACTATCATGCCCAAATCCAGGCTTTCTATTATCTGATGCTTAAAAATAAGTTCTAGTTTAAAAAAAAATCTTTCTTCAATGAGAAATTTTATCTTAAATTCTTGACTATGTACAGTCTATAAATACTCAGTGGCCAATTAACATGCCCACAGGGCACTAAAGAGTTATAAAATGTCTCCAGGGACTATACTTAACAAACATGGGCTTTCTCCTAAGGATGTTGCAAAAAACAGTTTTTAAAAAAGGTGACTCTCCGGGGAATGTGGTGAATACAGACCAATATTTTGTAGTAATCTCTGTTGTAACCCCTAGGACTGAAGGATTAGTGAGGGAAAAACGTCATACCATAAGCTGAGAGGAAAGAATAGTTCTATGAATATCGGAGAATGTCCAGAAATATCAACTTTTTAAGGAATTGTTGAAAACAGTTAATACTGTAGCAAAAATTAGAAACAATATCAGTGATATTAACAGTGTGATGATTTGGATGGCTCTTGGGCAGGTGAACTAATTGGGTTTGGGTTTTTCATTACTGTAGTTGGAAATAAATATGTTAGGCAGAGTCGTAATGATGGAATGGTTTTGAACATAGAAATATTATAATTCTATGATTTTAAGTGACAAAAAGATTAGAGGTCTTGTTCTTTGCTCACTCTCCCACTTTTCTGAAAGATGCAGAGGGAAATAATGATATGGGTCCAGTAAAATAATGAATACCTCTGGGAGAGGTATATTGTCAACTGCTTCTGACTTCTATAATGGTGGATATGCTGCTCTACGATTAGACCCCTGACAGATGAGACTGCACTGAGCCCAATTAAAGCAGAATGAGGAGGAGGTTCCATTCTTGCTTAGTTCTCTGGCTTCCTAAGGAGTCAGAAAATATCTTTAGTATGAAATGCAAGGGATTCCACTCTGGAATGGGGCTGTCAACAAATCACAGGAAGTCTGGTTCTAACAGTGGAACAATATGAAGGTGGATTTGTATGCCCAGAGGGTATGGATGGATGCACATAGACTGAGTTGTATAAACCAAAAAAGGTAGTCACAATTGCTTAATAACTAGGTTGGTTTTGCAAGCATTAGGAGGAATTCTCATTAGAGAAAGAATGGGTTTTTCCTGAGCATGGTATGATATGCTGCAAATTTATCATAGTTCTAAAGAAGAGATTATATGCTCAATTCCTAATCTGTTAGACCTACTACTTCTATTACTACTTCACTTTCCAATTATTCCTCCTCCTCCCCAGATTTTTTCAATCAGTTTCAGCCTTAAAGCATAAAAGAATTAAACCAAAAGGCAGGGATTAATATGGCCAGAGGGAAACAGAAAGGAGTAAGAAACAAAATAAAAACTAAAGTCAAAGGAACAATGTGAAGAGAGAGAAGCAATGAGAAAGTACAGATAAAGAGAACAGAATAAAATTATTTACAATGTTCATTTAAATAAATACTGTGCAATGAACTGGAGACTACCACTTTATATGACAACTGCTAAACAATTTGTAAGGAACCTTGAATCAGGCATTTTTAAAAGCCAGCAGTTAATACATTGTAATTTATAAAAAATTTATGGTCAAAAGACTTCTAGTTAAAACCAAGGTCTCCATTTTAAAGGTAAATCATAATTGTTGGACATGTGGAAAAAATAAACTTAACAAGTAAGGTAATACAATTAAATGATTGTATTGGATATTGGTTGGCTGTAGGTTTCCTTAAGTCAAGTCAATACACATTAATTAATTGCCTACTTTTAACCCAAGTTTACATTGCCTACTATATGGTAAGTATGAGAATATATGGAATAGCTAATTGCTGCAGATTATTTGCAAAAAAAAAAATCTATGCTTATAATCATATTTTTGCTTCCACTTCCACCATAAAATTGGAGACATGTTTCTACAGTGAGATGCTTTTAAAAGAGAGGAGAAAATGGAGACAATTCATCCATGATTCTGTGCCTAGAGCTCTCGTCAGTTGGGACACATCCCTTTCCATTTCACTCACTTGTTCAGACCAGGAGTACTGGGCCTAATCATAAAAAAGCATTAAAGAAGTTAACAGTCACCTTTGAGGAGATAATGTCTAGGAAGGAACTGGGACATCCTTAGAATCTTTCAAGTGGTCTATCTCTTTCTCTCTCAAATGCCACAGGTTCAATGAGAAGGGTGTGGATTTTTAATCACTTGCTAAAAAACAATGGAGTATTTTGAATGGTTTCTGACAGAGTTCATTCTGCAGTAATAGAAGATCTAGAAAGGGAGAGATTGATTATCTGGAATGCTACATGCTTGGGAGATCATTGGGAGAATGTAGCAGCAGGTTCTAATAAATATGCAACTTTGATGATAAAAATTCCATGTATCAATATAAAACAGTGGTTCCCAAACTTTTTTAGCCTACTGCCCCCTTTCCAGAAAAAATATTACTTAGCCCCCTGGAAATTAATTTTTTTTAAATTTTAATAACAATAGGAAAGATAAATGCACCTGTGGCCATCACCACTCCCCTGGATCGCTGCAGCACCCACCAGGGGGCAGTGGTGCCCACTTCGGGAATCACTGATCTAAAATAACATGTGTAGAGTAATTTCTCTAGGCAGCATGGTGTATTACATAGCTAGTTAGCCAGGGGACCAGGAGAACTTGAGTTTCAGATCCTACTTCTTTGTTCTGGCCAACGAACCAGCCTTCAAGATTCTAGGTAGTTCTCTAAGACCAAAAGATGATGCCAACATGCAACATTTGTCATGTGTTTCCTTAGAGCAGTGAAATCACAAGTCCATTCTCTATTCTCTATCCCTACTGAAAAATTCTATATAATCTATTATACATATTTATATAGCATCTTATTTGTAAATATAATACAATAAAAAATTGGAGCAAGGGGACAAATGAAGTATTCCAGGATATTCTTCTACTAATGATCCTATTAGCAATTTCATATACAATATACAATAAATATTTTTTATGCAAAAAAGCAAAGGGTTCAGATCTTATGGGAAAAAATTCCTCTCCATCTTTTTTTCCCACTAAAGAGTAGCTGATTATGGAGCAGCTGGTACAGTAATTCCATTTAAAACTTGTAGGCTAGTATACTAGTGCTATGTTGGCATCCTAATGCCAAATTATAATCAGTTACAAACATATTTCTATAATTAGTTTGCTAAATACAGCCTATATTATTAATTACTTTTAAAAAAGCCAAACGATACTCTCCTCAATCTGAATAAGTCAGAGTAAATAGAAAAAAGAGAAAACAGTCATGAAAATTTCAGAGAAATCTAAATCTAAACTTCTTATACAGAACTAATGATTTGCGGTTTGGGAGTATGCTCTTTTGGGTCAAAGGAGGAATAAGGCAATGGTGTACTATGAAATATGCATTAATAAGAGGCAAGGCAACATCACAAGATGCTGGACACCTCTGTTAGCATATGAAAACAAAAGAATACAGACAACCAAGCCCTCAGAGAGAATTTTATACAAAATATTAGAAAACAAATCCTAACTTCCAGATGGGCATGTTAACCCATCTACATGTTCTAAAAAATATGGTAAAATCAAACAAAAACCTTAAATCTCTTGTGCCACATTCCATTCACCAACTTAAAGTTCTATACTAACTGTCTCAAATGAGGACAACATATTCTACATAACAATCATTTAAAATCTATTTTTTACTTGTATGAAAGCTGGTAATTCCAAGTCTAAAAATAATTGTGGCTAAAAAACTCACAAAATCATCATCTTGCCTGTTGGACCACCCTCTCCTATTCTAAAACATTTCTGGAGAAGAAGCACAATTTCCTTTGGTAACCCCATTATCGTGCGTAACTATCCATCTGTTAAAAAGTTTCTCTTTATACCTAATGTAGACATTTTGGGTGACCTAGTTCTGAGTGCTTTATTTTCCCAAATCAGACATTATGGAGGCAAACTTAATATACATGGAGGCAAACTTAATATATACGTCAGCAATTCTTTTGGCACTTTATTCAGAAAACTTATCTTTATTAATGAGGTGAGGAACCTGAGTCAACTCTTACCTTTTACTGCTCAAATAGTAATTTAAATTCTCCCTCTCTAACCCTGTCCACAACCATAAAAACCCAGTTATTTAAGTCATCCAGTTCTTTTTTGTGTTTGAATCTAGACCTTAATGAGAATTTTAGTCTGGTTTTTATCCCCCTCAGATCTGAGGTGAAGATGGTGAAAGTTAATATAAGAAGTTTTACCCATTAGGGAAAGAAACTGCAGTCTCTTTTTTCTGCTTTATATAACTTAATTGTGTCCACACAACCCTTCACATGATCTGCCCTCTCTAGACTGTGCAAATCAAGATTTAGGTTTGCAAAATTCCAGGAAAAAGAAAAAAATTAAGATGACAATGACATTATGCAAAAAGTGAGGGCTGATCTATGGCTTAAAACAGACAACAGGCAATGATTCTACAAAAGATTTTCAGTTAATTTCCTGACAAAATATATGCACATTGGTATACAGAACCAGGAAGTCACTTAATCCTGTTTGCCTTAATTTTCTTATCTGTAAAATGAGCTGGAGAAGGAAATGGGGGATTTTTGCTAAGAAAAACCAAAAATGGGATCACAAAGTGTCAGACACAACTGAAATAAATGAATGACAATATACAGAGGCAGGTGGTGAACAATAATAAATAATAAAATAAACTGATGATCAGTTTTATGATTTACTTTATGATCAGATTTGCTGATTTGCTAGTACTTTGATCTTAAGAGGTTAATAGCCCTTCCATACCAGCTGGACCATTGTCCTAAGTTCAACTTAAGGGGGAAAAAAGGCTAAGTTCATCAAATTTTGAGTGAAATGTTCCTAGTAGAAAACAAGTCATGAGTTGCTCTAACAGAGCCTAGACCTGGCAATGTATACTGTGATGTAGCCAAAAAAAAAAAGTAATTATTTAGCATTAAGAAGAAACTGAGTTCAAGTTCTGGCTCTGACATTTACTAGTGAAGATACAATTAGAAAGTTGTGTGATTTCTCTAAGCCTCAGTTTCTACAGTCATAAAATGAAGAGGATAAGACTCACTCTCTCTACCTTGCATTGTTATTAGGAGGAAATTATTCTCCGAAATATGAGTTGTTTAATTTAAGAACATAAAATACATTCCTGATTTTATTACACAAAAGTAATTTGGTACAAGTATTAGGAGTCACTAAATATACAAAATGGATAGATTTTAAAATTTAGCTTTTTCTGATAAAGATAAGGAAGAAATTTATCTCCTTAAGTAGGGAAGGGAAGATAAAAAGATTTTCTCAAATTACAAAACTAATACAATAGCTGAGTTAACATACTTGGAACATCAATGTAATATCCACTAGATCAATACTGCCAGGATGAGATTGCTTCTATTCATTTGACAGACATAATTACTGGGGTAATGAATCTCCTGTTTTATAGTTTCAGTTTGTCTTATATAGGTGTTAACTCCCATAGCTATGATAGATGTGCAGCAGAAAAATTCTATTCAAGCAGCAGTTTCTGCTCAAGAAAGCCTCAGTACTACAAAATGTGGCTAATCTGAGGGTTGGGATGCTTGAGAATTTATACCAACTTTGGTTTAAAAAAATAAACCAAAAATTGATTGAGAAGTACAGATTAGAAAGATTAAAACAACAACAACAACAACAACAACAACAGAGAGAAACAAGGAAAAACCTTTAGAAAAGAATAAAATGGAAAACAACATGGAAAATGATCAACAACATGAACAATTTTCCCTGCCTCACTTCTAAATCCAATATTATATGAGTGAAGAAGGCAGGATTTCAGAAGACAATTCATTACAGAGTCTGAAAATGCTGTAGAAAACTATAGCACATCTAACCTTTGCTGGTTTTAGTCTGTTCTGATGAAACATTTCCAGTCTTCTTCTTTTTTCTTGGAACAGATACACTTTTCCGGTCAAATGTGACAGGGCTGTATTGAGGAAGGCTATTGAATTTTTTTTCAAATTCTTCTTCCAGCTTTGCTAAGCTAATAGAAGGGGAAGAAAAAAAAATCAAACAGCATGTGAAATGCATGATTTTAAACAAATAGAGGGAAAATATGTTAAGAAAGATATCATTTGAAAGAAGTAGAAAACCTTTTTGGGACCCTGGGAATAAAGAGACTATCAGTGAATTCTGGGTAAGAAAAAACAAGAGAACAGATTTTGCTCTGGATATTTATCAATAACACTTTTGGGGGAATTATTCATGACAAGATTATATTTCATGCTTTGGATATGTATTCAAATCTTTTAAAGTCAAAAATATGCTATGAAATTCCTCAAGTATTATCATAATTCTTATCTTCTTAAGGGCTGGGGGGGGGGAGTGAGGGAAGGAAGGGTGAAAATTCAGAAATGAAAATAAAAAAAAAACCTAAGGTATTTAGTGAATTAATCTGCCTTCCTTTTCTTGATTAACTCTAATTTATTCCATATATATGTACACATATGCATATATATGTATATACTAACAAGATAAATCTTGTTTTGATCATAATTATTTGCATAGTTTCCTCCTTAGACTATGAGCTCTTTAGGAGCAATGATGCTTTTGGCTTTTGTTTGCTTGTTTCCTGTGGTTTGGGAAATTTGGGAGTCCTTGAACTAATTTTGAGGTCCCTGATCTAGTCTTCCTGTGGACATTTAGGGCTCTTTCAAACTACATTTCACAAGAGCCAACTGGCTTCCTCTCTTGCGTAATCATGTGGACAGGAAGTGTAATAACATAGACAGAAGGATAAATAGTGAGTGGTTAGATTAGCACTTCCTCTTTAGTGATTTGGAGCAGAGCAGGATGGGGAAGGGAGGTAACAGGATGCGGGACTTTTAAAATTACTCTCAGCATGGCATGTGGCTTCATTTTTCTAATGGCTACCAATAAATCTTTTAAAACCCTAATATTTTAAAATCTATCCTTTTATATCCATTTTATTTCTTACATTCCCTAGTGTCTAGCACATAGTAGGAGCTTTATAAATATTTGTTGACTAAATTACTCAGGTGATACATAAGGGAATTTTTCAGTTTAAATTCAAAATCTTTTTTTTAATGTCTTATCTTTAGAAAAGGAGAATTTTTAAAAAATTAAGGCTTGGGTACATTGACCTTGCAGAAGACCTACAGTACCAAAAGGGCATGCTCTCTATAAGTTTTTATAATTAGTGCATTGCTACCGTGTGTGTGTGTGTGTGTGTGTGTGTGTGTGTGTGTGTGTGTGTGTGTGTGAGACACGAGTAATTTTGTAGCAGCAGGCTTTTGAATATAATGCTTTTGTTTTGTGGGGAAAAATAATTTTGAAAATAAAATGAAAAACTCTAAAGAACTAAAAAGAAAAGGGACAAGACCTTCAAAGGGCCAATTTATTTTAAAGAAGCAAGGCAACTTTACCCTAGATGACCCTCAGAAATATTACATTAATGGTTGGAAGCCCGATATTGATTTTGACATACTCAGTGGAGGCAATTTTATATTGCCCACAGTATCATTACTTGCTGCTTAACTTTACATCTGGTGGAATTTAACTCAGAAACAGCCTGGGAAGATGGAGAGGCTACTGCGCAGAACCCTGTGTTTGATTGTCTGAGCTTGCAATAATCTATAAAAACTGCTTAATAAAGGGGAAACTGATCTAGAACAAACAGACCAATTTTTCCTACTATTTAAGAAAAAACTCCCCCCTCCCCTTACTGGAAGGAAAGAGTATACGGTAAGACCTCATTTTACATGACCAATACATACAACCAAGAATTTTTGTGTAAGTTGAAAATTGCATATAATAGCAAACTCCATTATTTAATAAATATTTCCTATACAAACATACCCAGGCACTTTTTAACTTTTCTTAGCCTCATCAGAGCTATTGGCATCACTATTCTTGTACTTTTGAACTACTGTTAATAACTAAATAATGTAAAATTTAAGGGAGAAAAAGGGGTTTTATGGGTTCAATATATTAAAAGGTGGTTGCCAGAGGCCTTTTAATATATTGAACCCATAAAACCTGTTTTTCTTCCTTACAAAAGGAAAGAAACAGAAGTATTTCTCTGATATGGGTGTGACTCATTCAAAGCTAAGAATGGCCAACAAAGAGTGATCTGGGAACTAATGTTTGGTGCAAAACAAAGTAATGACTCACACTAATACCTCTCAGAGTGAGAATGTGCATGGTTGGGTGAACTGCTGTGAGACTTTACACAGCTTGGGAAATTAAATTAAAATTTTTTTATCTTATTTTTTCTGCCTTTTTTTTGGATGACTAATCACATGTATCTCACAACTCACGTGTGTTGAGTTTATCTAAAACAAGGTCCTACTATATGTGATTTAAAGCCATGGCAAGGACATGAACATCTAAGTTGGAGATTCCCTTGATTCCTTGTTGGGAGTAGAAAAATAATTATAATGAGAATCTTACTCATACCCTAGATAAAAAATGTGGAATGGGAAGGGGCTGTGAGCCACACAAAGTTATCAGAGACCAACTGACCAGGCTAGGGAGAAATACCTTCCAGTCAGAGATCCTTAAAGCTGTATTCCATTGTGAGTCTAAAATATGAGGGGTATTATTGTTACAGCCTGGCTTGGTAGGCAAGGACAGAGAACTGCATCCCTATATCTAAAAATATTCTCTTCTCAGCCTCCCGTTAACTTGGGAGGCAATTGCCCACTAAGGTGAAGTTTAAGTGTTAGCTCAATTATTAATCCACTATATGATCTTGGACAATTCACTTCTCAACTCTGTCCTCAGTTTGTTCATCTATAGAATGAGAGAACTGGATTAGATCAAGGGTCTTTAATCTTGGTTCCCTGGATGCCAAGTATTTTGATAACTGAAGCAATTTATCATAAGATATTGAAATGAGAAGAGACCTTATAGAGATCATCTAATAACTAAAATAAGTAAAAATCTAATAATTATTTCAGTCTACTTGGTTTCTTTTATAACCCTATGTATGTTATTTTATGCAGCATTTAATAAATATTATGAAAAAGGATTGATATCACAAAAAAGGATTAAGAATCCATGGATTAGATTATTTCTCTAAAGCTGCTTCTGGTTTTGTTATCTTATGATAAACTGCTTCAGTTTAAAAATGATCTTCATTTTGGAGGAATGAAACCATATGAGAAGTCATAAAGTGATCAGAAAGGAAGCTAGCGTAGATGGGGGTGAGACACTATTAACTCATTTGAAAGGAAGCAGTATAGGAAAGAGGTATTACATATTGGGATTGACATCTTTTTCTAGGTTAAGAATGAATGTTAAGCCTAATGGAGATCAATTTTTTATCTGAGTGATGTACCTTAAAACAAAAGTTATTTGCAGGTAATAAAGTTTTTAAATGTTATCATAAAGTAATTATATAAAAAATAGATATAATTAGGAAGACTTATTGAGGGATGTGTGGGGGGCAGGGAGAGGGCTTCTGTTTTTTTTTTACAGGAGTCTATTACCTAGCATTGAGGTAAAAAGTATATGGATGAATAATTTCCTAGGTATAAAAGGTTAAACTGTTTTTATCTATAATTCTCAAGAATGGTAACACATCTGCCACCACTTCTCACTACTCAAACTCTAAATCACTCTAAACCAGGAAGAGCCAAACAATCCAGTCTATTAAAATCTAAGTTAAAGAAGAAAAAAAAAAAAACCAACACAAAAAATCAGATGAAACCTCTTTTTATTATTGGAGCTGAGAGAGAATCTGTCATTAATATATGTGTGGATATGAGCTCCTTTAGAAATTTCCAAGAGAAAATTTAACTTTTCCTTTACTCTTCAAAAGGTTTAAAGTAGTTCTTATGTGTTGTGCCCTCAAATGAGGACAGGTGGAACTTTCTGATAGAAACCATAATTCCCATTACTCTTTTTTGGAAATCTGTTCCTAAATCGTGTCTAGAAAGTTACACGTGTCTTTCTTTTGCACAGTGCCATATAGCAGTAGTAGTAGATTTATCTAAAAAGGCACATGGCTTTGACCCAAAGCACTCAACTTTTTTTTTTTTTTTCCGCCTTGGTAATACTACATTTAACAATGCTTTTAGGTCAGGAGTAATATGAAAATGTCAATGGTACTGTTTTAAACATGATAGTAAATCTAATTAGACATAGTTTGGATTTTTTAAAAATCAAGAGGAATGAAATACATTATCTCAACCTCTAAAAGCCATTATTTAAATAATTTCTTCCCTTTTCATTTTATGATAAAACACAGCCTTGGTGAAGGGCTTCAGAAACATTCTTGCAAAGGATTAGTTGAAAGGACTGAATTGTTTAGCCTAGAGAAGTATCTGAAGGGTTATCATATGGGAGTGGGGATTAGACATATTCTCCTTGGCCCCACAGGGCAGAACTGGCAACAGTGGGTAGAAGCTGCAAAGAGGAAATTTTAGGCTTGATGCACAGAAAAACTCTAATAACTAAACTAGCCATCCAAACATGGAAAGGACAGCCACAAAGGGTAATGGATTCTCCCTCAGAGGATGTCTTCAAGCAAAGGCTGGGATGATGACTTGGTCAGGTATGCTGTAGAGGGAATTTTCTTCAGATATCAGTTGGAGAACAAAGCCTCTGAGATTTTGTGATTAAATCTAAGCTAAAACTATGAGATTTTAAAGCACTGAACATTGTATCTCATTCTGCTTATGTTCTTTCATCCACATAATGTATACTTATTATTTTGAATATGCTCAATACATTGTAGTGACTGCATAAAATGAGTATGCATGCAAAGATACTGATAACTCTACAACTTTGTGGCACACAGAAAAAAAGCCCCCTCATTTTTATTCAGTTTGTTCCCTTCCAACTGGTCTACTGAGAAATCCCTAAGGATTTTGGCAGGAAAACAACTGAATAGGCAAATTTCTTTTCTTACCACCCTGGATAAAGTAGGGTAACACTGCTAATTTAATAACTCAATTTCTACTCATGGCCTCAGGAATTGCTTCCTATGGCTCTAGCATTATAATTTGAACAATTCTTAATTATTTTTACCTTGATTTAATATTACTATCTCATATCCCATTTTGCAATGGGAAGCTCCCCCTTAACCCTGAAGAAAGATTGCCCAACTTTGGTTCCTTTGTTCATTTTAGAGCAAAGAAATGTTTAAAATAAAATAAAGGCAGATAAAGGAGTGGTTTTAATTTCTTTTTCCTTTTCCTGTAGTTGTTTAGTCATATAGCAGAATGACACAGATTTATCTACTAGATTAAGTTCCTTTAGCTCTTTTCCTCCACTCTATTTTATAACAGCATAGAATTTTAAAGCTCCAAATGAATTTAAGAGATAACTTAAGACAAATTATTCATTTAATGCATGAGGAAATTTGATTGCCATGGTTTAGCCTTCTTTTGTATGCCTAGTGTAGAGCATAGGGCCTGGAACATTGCACTTAAAAAATACTTGTTGACTATCTTCTGACTTCAAAGATGACAGAGTTGTCAAAGTCATAGTCAGTCAATGGCAAATCAGCATCTTCTTGATCAAAATTCCATCATCCATATTAACCTGTTCCTCTTGTATTCTTGAAATATTAGTCCAGTCCCCAACAACTGAAATGAATAATTCTTAAAAAATATTTATGGGTTACTTAATGCTTTCTAGAAACACATAGTGTGGTTGAAAGATTGCAGTCTGCAGTGTTCTGATCAATGTGGTGCTCCACCATGATTTCAGAAGACAAATAGTGAATAATGCCTCCTTTTGGCAGAGATGTGGAAAACTGGAAGTGTGAAGTGAGGCATACATTTTCAGATGTGGCCAATGTGTTGATTTGCTTTTTTTTCACTAAGGATATCACAAGGGAAAGCTCTATTGGTGGTAGTGGTGGAAAATAAGAGTGGTTTTAAAAAATATTATCAATAAAAGATTAAAAAAATAAAGAGTATAATACTCAGTACAATTTTTGCTAAGTGCCGTCTCTTCCTAAAGTAATGATTATAAATCTAGCATTATAATATATATATGTAGATGCCCACGATATATCTGGAGTCAGAGGACCTGTGTTCTTGTCACTTTCTACCTACGTATCTATGAGCAATTTACTTATCCTTTCTGGGTCCCCTACTTTCCACATGTGTAAAATTAGGGAGAGGTGGAGAAGGAATGTTAATGATATGATCTCTAAGGTCTCTTAAAGCTCCAAATCTATGATGTCCCAATATTGCTAATTACATTTAAATGAAGCACAAGACCTATCTTGTTTATCAATACCTATCTTATGTTGTACAGGATTTAATCACAAATCACTTAAGCCTGTTTCCTCAACTGTAAAATGGACCCGGCATGGGAATGTAAAGTCTACTCCCAAGAAAACCTGCAAAAAGAGGCAATTCTCAGTCTGATATTGAGTGTTATATCTTAATTAATGAAGCTAAATGACCAAAACAAAGTGGTCAGAGAGAAGCTGATGGAAAACCTCTGTACAACTATGAAAAATTATAGTAGCTCTTGGCACAAAGAAAATGAAAGTTATTCCTACTAGCTTATAAATAGCAATTTTTTTTTTTGCCTGTGCCTTGACAGAAGAGTAGATAAGACTAGAGTAAACTTAAAAATGCTCCTATTTTAGAGAACTGTACTTGACCATATAAGTAATTTTAATGATAACTGTTATAACATTATATTATGTACATTACATACCTCAAATGTTCCTTCTAGCTCTAAGTACCATTCTCCATGAAACTAATTACTTGAGCTCACATTCTCTTCCTCCTTTGATCTACAGTTATCTTCTATAAAGCACATTTTGATATTTTTTTTTATGTTGCCCTTTCAGAATTCAGCTCAACAAATATTTAGCATTTACTGCTGAAACATTGGTGTTTTTTTTTTTTAACTCTCTAATACAATGAAAACTTCTTGAGGGCAGGGAGAATATCATATGCTCCTCTTATGTTATGTACTTATGTGTAATAGGACACTAGAAATAAAAGGAAGAGCTCAACAGAACTACAAATTACTCTCAAATGGCTAAGGTGCTCCAAAGAGTGGCATTCACCGAACCAATTAATTTGATGATTTTTGACTTAGATGAATTTTTACAGAAATGATGGCTGTCCATAAATTTCACATTTAATTTGGTTTAGAAAATAAACATATGAAAAAGAGTATTTTTGAACATATTGCGTTGATTGTGTTTATCATGAAATTTCTACTAGACTTAGGGTGCACTTAAGAATAATTGACTTTATCGACATAAGCACTTACCCAAGGACAAACTCTTCCTTTGGCTTTGGTCTTTTTAGCTTCTTACTACCACTTGTCCCACATTGGGTAAACGCCCAATTTTCTTCATGCCAACACCCTTCATGATCAGAGGAGCTGCCTTTTCCTGAGCTTCTTTTCCCTAGGAAAAAAGAATAAAATAGGATTCATGTTACTATCCATGGGGAAGGATAGGGGAGGAGTATTGTACTAATCTTACAAATAACCCATGTGTTATTTCAGTTTAATTTAAACTACCCTGGATGTCAATATTTCAAATTCTCTTGTAAATGATCCATGCTATTTTTTAACAAAAGGAGTAAGTAATAAATTTACTTCATATTTCCAAGTTTCAATGTCATGAATAATGAATAGTAAAGGAATGGATGGATTGTACAACTCTAAGAATGGTTTGGGCAATACCTTTTTTTGTTATTCAGGATTTTTAAACATGAGGAAACCTCTTTGCTCACTAGTACTGCTGCTTTTGGTTTTTTAGAATTCTCAGTAATAATCCCTGGAGACAGTATATTCACTCCCTGGCACCCCGTTTCAAGGTCCATCATACTAATGAGGTTCTTTCCCTTTTTCCATTCAAGCCTTTGACATCTTTCTTTCTTATCCATGTAAATGGAGGTATTCAAATGAAATCAGAATAACATAATGGGAAGATGAAGATAAAACAGTGCAATGCACATAGAAAGTGCTCAATACATTTGTTGACTGGACCAAAAATAATGAAGATTCAGTGTTACATAGTCTAGATTCTGCTACATAAAATGTTTTTTTAAAAAGTGTACTATTCCATTTATAGCTTTGATTACATGACTAAATGGTCTAAAAAATATTTTTTCTCTTAGTTTTCCTCTGAGAATTAGCAGCTATGGGTCATGATTCTGTCAAATAAACTGGTATAATACAATAAATTCTTTGGATAGGTTTTAATTATTTTCTGTTCTCTTTTTAAAAAATAACACTTGTCTGGCTCTTTTCCTTTCCTTTATTATGTTCTGCCTTGTATTATAGGTATTTACTACCTATCTGAAATCCCCACCTTCCTCTTCCTGTTAGCTTGTAAGCTGCTTAAAGGAGTTGTTTTTTTATCTCTATATCGCCTCCTTCACCAAGAACAAAGCCTTGTATATAGTAAATGATTAATATATGCTTTGTGAATTGAAAAAAATTGAATTCAATTGAATTACTAGACACAAAGAGGACTAAACTGAGCCCCAATCTTTCTAAATTGCCAGTCTGTAATAATTTAAAGCTACTAAGGTCATTTGTACTCTGGGAACTGACAGTAGCCCAGGAAATGAATAGAAAATGACACTAATCATGGAAAATGTATAATCGAAATGACCATACCACTGCTGGCCAAGTGAAAACTGGCTGCTGATTCTTCCATTAGGTCTAAAGAAAAAACTCTGATGCTCTTTTTTCATTCCCCATTTCAGCACAGCAATAGTCACCTACCTCTGTCCACATTAGCTCGCAGAGATGTAAGCATGCCCTCTGACACCAGAGTTTTATAAAGAGCACCTTTGCAAGACCTCTCAGATTTCCTTGAGCCACAGATTTCTATCTTTCTATTACAGTCACTCTCCTCTGTTTTGACCTGTCCTGGCAAGCTCTGTGGTAGAACCTCCTCCGTCGGAGTCAATGGTTCTGCTTTTACACACTCTGGTACCTCTCCAGTAATTTCTTTGTTGGCAGTAATACTAAGGAAATCCAGAGGCTTGGTCTCTTTGGTGGTGTTTGACAGTTTTTCCTTTGACATCTTCTTTTCTTTCGACTTCACTTTTTTCTTTGGTGACTTTGTGTCCAGAATGCTTCCTTTCACATTTGAGGACGTACGAACTTTTTTGCGAGGGGTTTCGCCAAATTTCTCAATGCCCCAGTCTCCCTTTGCAACTGCCTCAATAGTATATATAACACTCTCAATATCAGACTCTGAGGATTGCCTCTTTTTGCAGGTTTTCTTGGGAGTAGACTTTTCATTCCCATGTCGGTCCATTTTGTTCTTCTTCTTTTTCTTTTTTAACTTCTCTGGTTTGCTTAACCCTGAGGTGTCCTCAATGATCACAGCTTCATGAGAATGGCATATGGGATCTTTTCTGCTGGGACCATCACTTGTGATTAGCTTACTACTGTTGGAGGAAGAAGGATCAATAAAGTGGCTACACTTTTTATCTTCCCTCAACTCTTCCTTTTGCATCTCTTCAGCATCTTCCTTCTTTCCCTCCTTTATTTGGTCCACTTTAATCTCCTCAATGTTTTTGACACTCAGGCTGTCTCTGACTATTTCTTCAGCTGGCTTTTCCAATTCTATCTTCTTCTGCAACTTGTCTTCCTCTGATTTCTCTACTTTTATTTCCCTTTCCACTTTTCCCTTCTCAGATTCTTCCATGTTTCTCCCTTCTGATTCTTTTGCTTTCATTACCTTTGAGTCTTCTACTTTTACTCCTTCTGATGCCAGGCACATCTAAAAATTTTTTTAAATCACAGAAAAAAATTATTAACAATGCTTTTATTATTCATTAAAATTAATTTTATATGCTATAAGAATAAGTCCCTTATAAAAATTATCCATAAACCTATGTTTGGGCAAGTTAGCCTACCTCTTCCCAAAATATTTTAGTGACTTTTATTAATAATAGTTTATGGGCACCATGAAGTATGCATTCACTAGGTACCTATAAGTTTTAGTAGCCAGCTTCAACCAATTATTTAATTTGCAACACTCTCCGCTTCTTTATTGGTAGAATAATAATGATAATATATACCATTTCCCTGTAATCTTTGGAGAATTATCTGTAAAGTGTTTTTGGTTCAATGAAGAAAGCCATTATAACAGTTATTATTATTGATGTAAGTAGTTTAAAAGATGTACTAAATGTGCTTTGCAAAACTGCAGCCCTGTGATAGTCTACTGAGACCCACAGAGCTGAAATGAATGCAACTTAAGGGAAAATAGTCTATTCTTCTTTCCAGCACCCAGATACCTTAGAACTTCAACTTACAGATATTATATCCTACTGAAAAAAATAGCAACTTTATATATTCTAACTAACTGAACTGAAAATGCCAATTTGAGGACAACGTACTATAGGAACTTTGGGCATTACTAAAATTGTCTGGTTTGTATAGAGGGAACATAAAGGAGGCTAAAACTCACTAAGTGGGTGAGTCACAATGACAAAAAGGATGAAATGTCAGTAAATCTATTTAAAAGGAGAATGAAATATCCTCTCTTGGCAAGATCTTAAGATTTGTAAAACATACTTTTTTTTTTCTTTTTAACCCCTTAACTTCTGTGTATTGGCTCCTTGGTGGAAGAGTGGTAAGGGTGGGCAATGGGGGCCAAGTGACTTGCCCAGGGTCATACGGCTGGGAAGTGTCTGAGGCCAGATTTGAACCTAGGACCTCCTGTCTCTAGGCCTGACTCTCAATCCACTGAGCTACCCAGCTGCCCCCAAAACATACTTTTAAAAAAGGGGCAATTTATGAATTAAGAATGAGCTATTATGCTAAATCTTACCCTGCCTCTCTGCTATACCTATAGGATTTTAGGCTTCACATATCCTTTCATCCTCTCTCTCTCTCTCTCTCTCTCTCTCTCTCTCTCTCTCTCTCTCTCTCTCTTTCCTCATTGCCTAGCCCTTATCGTTCTTTTGCCTTAGAAGCAATACACTGATCCTAAAACAGAAAATAAGAGTTATATAAATAAATACATAAATTTACTGCATCCTCATCCTCACTGTTAATGCACTACTCATCAATTCCCTGAAAATTTTCTCTTTAAGGTCATAAATGACCTGCTTATTGTCAAATCCAATGATAGTTCCACCTCTGATCCCTAGTCCTTATCTTCCTTAATCTTTATAAAGCATAGCACCAAAAGCCTGCACTATAATACTTTTTTTTTTTTTTTTTGGTAATTCATCATCTTTCTTCTGTTCTTCAAACATGGGTTCTTTTACTTGTCTCTTTAAATTTTCTCTTTATCATTTTATCTACTTCCATGCTTTTAATGATCACCTCCATGCAGATAATTCCCATGTCTACATTTCTAACCCCCCAATTTTTCACTGTAATTCGCTATACTACCTCAGTCAAGTATTTCCAACCATGTATGGAATTTTAATACCTGGTTATCCTGCTGCCGTCTCAAATTCACATGTCCGAATCTGAACGCATTATCTTCCCCCTATAACAGTCACTTCTCCCAGCTTCTCGAATACTTTTGATGGTACCAACATTATTCCAGTCACAAAAGCTTAAAACCTAATCTTTTTGAATCTTTCCTCTGCCTAATCTTTTTGGTAGGGATCCTTGCCTAATCTCTGGATGGTGATGGCTTGCCAAATTTTGGTGGTTAATAATAACTGAATAAACAATGTGAGCAATGCAATTTATTAGCAAAACAGGTATAACAAATCAATCAACACTCCAGTCAGTTCAAAGACCCTGAATATACAGTGAGACAGTCATGTGGTAGATTCTAATTGGTTCTTTTGATTCTCACACTATGCCAACTCCTTTTTGTAACTGACCTTTCCTCGGCCTCATCAACTTTCCTTTCTATTCCCACTCCCAAACAATCCACTTTAGAACCTTGCCACTATTTGTTTGGATTATTTTGATAACTTTATAAACTGGCTTGTCACACTTTCTCCTTCCTAGTTATCTATTCTCAAACTTGGAGGCGGTGTGAAGTAATGGAAAAATTTAGGTTGTAATATTATTTCTGCCACTGGAAATAATTTGGAAAATTATTGGAATAATTTGGAAAATTATTATAAATAAATAATTCAAAATAAATTGGAAAATAGAGATAGGAGAAATGAAAACCGGGATTCTCTAAGGAGGTTCTAAGTTTTTGAGGAAGATAAGGGTTCCAAAAGGCAAGGATTAAGAAACCATACTTTTTAAGAATATGAGACAAGTTGAACAAAAAAGTATAGATATGAGAATGGCATGGAATGCTAAATTTAGACCACAGCTAAGTATCCAATAGTATGTTGTAGTATATGAAGATGAATAATATAAAATATGGTCAGAAAAGTAAATTAAATACCAGATTTTAGGAGGCCTGAAGAATAAAGGATCTATAATTCATCCTAGAAAAAATGAGGTCACTTAAGTTTGTGAAGGAAGGTTTTTGTTGTGTTGTCAGAATTGTACTCTCGGGATACTATTTTGGCCAAAAAAAAAAAAAAAAAAATTCCCTTTTAAAAATTTGATTCTTTTGGATTTTATGTCACATTTCTTTAGTTTTCCTTAACCTTGGCAACTACATGGAGGGCAAACTGAGAAAAGGATGTTCTCTAGAGACAATGAAAAGTTGCAATAAATAGACCTATGGGCCTAAAATAAAGAAGACCTGAATTCTAATCCAACTTCAGACATTTACTTGTTATGAGACACTGGGCAAATCATTTAACTTCTATCAGTAAAATGGGTTTAAGAATAGTACCTACTTCCCATCACTGCTTGAAGGATTAAATAAGAAAAATCTGTAGAGCACCTAGCACCATACCTAGACAAATGTAGGTCCTCAATAAATAAATACTAACCTTATAAATGTTTCTTTCTTTCCTTCTAAAGCCTATCATTTTACAATGGCTAAGAAATCTTCATATTGGAAAACTTTTAGTAGTTTCCCACTGCCTACCCAATAAAGCATAAATTCATTATCTTGGCATCAAAAGTCCTTCCCATTTGGTTTTGCCCTGCCTTTCCAGGTTCATCTCACATCATTCCCTTTCATGTCTTTGATGTTCCCATCAGAATGTGCCATATTACCAACCTTTCCTCTTCCATTTTCACATGTTTGTCTCATATCATGTTCCATACCTTGGGAATGGTATCTTAGGTATTCTTAGGGAAGAGGAGGAGTTTTTATTGAAAGAGAGGCTCAAAGATGGTTTCCTACATTAGGTGGTATTTCAATTGGGCTTTAAAAGATAAGTAAGATTTCAACAAGCAGAGACAATTACAAGGGCATTCCAGCCATAAGAAAGACTGTGACCAAAGATAAGAGTCAGGAAAATCCATAAGACATGTGGACATTTGCAAGTCGTCTGGTTTGGCTGCACATAGTAAATAGAGGGGAACAAAATTTAAAATTAGCCACCTAGGTCAGTGATGGGCAAACTACAGCCTGTGGGCCAGATGCGGCCCTCTGAAATGTTCTATCTGGTCCTGCGACATTATTCCTAATCTCACGAATACAATACAATGAAACTTTGAAAGAGTTGCCTTAGAAACAGACTGACAGATGAGCATTTCCTTTCCTTTGGCCCCCTCTTTAAAAAGTTTGCCCATCACTGACCTAGGTTGTCGGTAGGTGACTTATGATCCTGGTCAAGCATATTCACCTCTGACTGCCTCAGGTTGTTTAGCAATAAAATAGGAATAATAATAGCATCCACTTCTCAGAGTTGTTGTGAGGAACAAATTAGAAAGTACCCCAAGGTACTTTGCAAAACCAAAAAGTACTATATAACTGCTGGGTATAATAATAATTAAGGTTAGAGAGAGACATAATACCAGATTATTATGACTCAAATGCTAGGCAAAGGAGTTTGAACTTTATTCAGTATCCAATAAGTAACCATTATAGAACACTGAATATTTATATGATATGACTAATTCTATAAATAAGGAAGATGAATCTAGAAATGATATGGATGATGATTAATTTGGAAAGAAGACGCAAGAATATCTGTTGTTAAGACTATTGTAGTAAATCAAGTCAATGGTAAAAAAGTCTTGCCCTACGGTGGTATCAGTGGGAACAGACAGCACTGGTCTTTTGTTTTTGTTTTATACCTTTATCTTCTTTCTTAATGACTCTATAAGACAGAAAGGCAAAGGCTAGGCAGAGTTAAGTAATTTGAGCAAGGTCATATAGCTAGGAAGTTTCTGGAACCCAAAATCTCATATCTCCAGACCTGATGCTCTATACACTGTAAAACCTAGCCACCTCAATAGCACTCAGTTTTAGAACAAGAGGATAAGAAATCAAATTGTTACCTACTTAATAGCTATGGGAACTTAGGTAAGGCACTGAACCATATAAGGTCTGAATTTCCTAATCTTTATTATAAAGGGGTTAGTTTGAAAGAATTAAGAATGCTGATCTATGCAAGGATCAACCATAATTCCAAAGGACTGGTGATTAAACTACCCACACCTCCTGACAAAGACATGATAGACTAAGGATGAAGGATGAGATATATTTTTTTGGTCTGTCAATATGGAAATTTGTTTTTCTTGACTATGCATAACTGTTACAAGAGTTTTATTTGTTTTCTGCTGGAAGGAGGAAAAGAAAAAAAAACTAAACACTTTTTATTAATAATAAATAATTTTAAGGAGCCAGAGCCAAGATGGCAACTTAGAAGCAATAAAAGCTTAAACCTCTCTTACTATCCTCATACTAATCTTTAAAAAGCATTTCAAAAAAGACAGAAATCCAAACCCAACAACAAGACAGAGCCATGGGACTTTCTTGCTGAACACAACTTGAAAGGTATGCAGAGAGAGTTGATTTCCATGGTATAAGGGAAAGATGATAAATAAGCCTGGGCTAACTATATCCCCCCTTCCCTGAGATTAGACTCAGACTGATTGTGGGATTCTAGGGTGAAGGCTGCAACCATGACAAAAATACCTTAGCTCTACCATGCAAACTTCAAGGCGAAGAACTTGAGGGATGGCCATCTGGCTGGGCACCCTCAGTTTTATGCTGAAGATTTGGCCTCAGGACAGATTAATTCAGCAGGTCAGCTCAACTGGTCTAATCCAGTATACTAGCAGAGGAGAAAGAAGACTGAAGATTCCCTCCATGGCAGAGCAACTCAAACATCCAGGTCTAGTAAACAAACAGAGGAGTGCATTTATAGTCCACAGACGGGGAAAAATATGAGTAAACAACAGAAGAAAAAGAAGGAAGTGAAAAAAATGATTAAAAGCTTCTTTGGAGATAAAGAACAAAAAACAGAACCAACAGAGGAAGATGGGATCAAAGGAACTCCAAGCAAAACCTCAAAAAAACAAAAAACGAAACAAAACAAAACAGGGAATTGGACTCTGGTTCGGGAAGAGCTCAAAAAAGAATTTAAAAATCAACTAAGACAGGTTGAAGAAAAATGGGAAAGGGGAAAAAAACAGCTTAAAAAGTAAAATAGGTCATCTGGAAACAGGCACATGAATTAAAACAAGAAAAGAGTGTCATAAAAGCCAGAATTGACCAAATGGAAAATGAGGCAAAAAAAAGTTAAAGGATGAAAAGAATGACTTGAAAAGAATAATGGAACAAAATGAAAAGGAGGAGTAAAATGTCATGGAAGAAATTCAAACTTTAAAATTAGAATTAGGCAATTAGAATCCACAGATCACCTCCTGTGTTAAATCCCCAAATGGTAACATCTAGGAATGTTATAGCCAAGTTCAAGAGCTCCCAGGTCAAGGTGAAAACACTCCAAACAGCCAGAAAGAAACAATTCAGATATCACGGAGCTCTAGTCAGGATCTGGCAGCCTCCTGAAGGACCAGAATACTTGTGTTATGATATTCTGGAAGGTAAGGGAACTGGGTTTACAACCAAGAACCCAGCAAAACTGACTATGTCTTCTTTCAAGGGAAAGTATGGTATTTTAATAAACTAGAAGATTACCAAGCATCCCTAAAGAAAAGACCAGAAGACCAGACTTAAACAGAAAACTTGAGGCCCAAATACCAAATTCAAGAGAAGCATAAAAAGGTAAATAAGAAAGAGAAAAAACTTAAGGGCTTCAATGAGGTCAAATGGCTTATATTCCTATATTGAAAGACAATATCTATAACTCTAAAAAATTGTTATCATTATCCTAGTAGTTAGAAGAAGTATACATAGAGGGTGTGGTAGTAAGCTGTTTAGGATGATATGCCAAAAAAATAAAACTAGAGATGAAAAAGAGAATAATACTAAGAGAAATGGGGAAAGGGAAGTAAAATATATCACATAAAGAATCACAGAGTGGGGGTGGGGTGGGGAAAATACCAATACAATGGAAAGGAGGAAGAAGTTGGTATAAGGTAATACAATACTTAAACCTTATTCTCATTGGATTTGGCTCAGAGGGAGAACAGTCAGATGCATTGGGGTATAAAAATTGTATCTTACCCTATAGACAAGTAGAAAGGGAAAAAGAAACAGGGTGGTGAGGAGGGAAGTAATAGAAGTGAGGGAGAGGTTGGGGGGAAGAGATCTAGAGGGGAATAAGAAGGGAGGTGGTGGCAAGGAGAGTGAATATAAGGGAGGGGAAAGTGGGGAGACAAAGCAAAACACTGGAGGGGAGATAAAGATAAAAGGAGAAATGTCAAGATTAAAAAAGAAAAGTCAAAATGGAGGGGAATACACAGACAGTAAACATAACTGTGAGTGTAAATGGGATGAACTCACCCATAAAATGGAAGCAGATAGCAGAATGGATTAAAAACCAGAATCCTACCATATGTTGTTTATAAGAAACACACTTGAGGCAGGTAGACACACAGGGTAAAGGTAAGAGGCAGGAACAGAATCTGTTGGGCTGCAACTGAGACAAAGAAGGACAGGAGTAGCAATCAAGATCTCAGACAAAGCTAAAGTAAAAACCGATTTGACTAAAAGAGACAAGGAAGGAAATTATATCTTGGTAAAAGGTAGTATAAATAATGAAGAAATATCAGTCCTCAACATATATGCACCAAATGGTATAGCATTCAGATTTTAAAATGAGAAACTAAAAGAACTTAAGAAGGAAATAGATAGTAAAACCATTCCAGTGGGGACCCTCAACCTATCAGAACTAGACAAAATAACTAAATAATGAAGAAGTAAGGGAAATTAATGTAATATTAGAAAAATTAGAGTTAATAGCTATCTGGAGAAAATTGAATAGGGATAGAAAGGAAATCTTTTCGGTAGCACTTGGTATCTATACAAAGACTGAGCATGTACTAAGGCATAAAAACATTGTAAACAAATGAAGAAAAACAGAAATAATATATGCAACTTTTCCAGATCATAATGAGATAAAAATCATAATAAGGGTTCATAGAGAGGCAATCTTAAAATTAATTAGAAACTAACTCATCTAATTCATCAAAACTGGTAAGTCAAAGGAGAAATCAAAGAAACAATTATTGACTTCATTGAAGAGAACGACAATGAGAAGACAACATATTAAAATCTATAGGATACAGCCAAAGAAGTACTCGGGAAAATTTATATACGTGGGTGCCTATATCAACAAAATAGAGAGGAAGGAGATCAGTGAATTAGGCGCGCAACTTAAAAAACTAGAAATAGCACAAATTTAAAAAACCCAGATAAAAATTAAATTGGAAATCCTAAAAATCAAAGGAGAACTTAATACAATTGGAAGTAAAAGAACTACTGAACTAATAAATAAGAGTAGGAGCTGGTTCTTTAAAAAACAACAACAACAAATTTAAAAAGTACTGGTTAATCTAATTAAAAAAGAATCAAATTAACAGTATCAAAAATAAAAAGGATGATTTCACCTCTAATGAAGAGGAAATTAAGGCATTTATTAGGAGCTATTTTGCCCAAGTATATGACAATAAATATGACAATCTAGATGAAATTGATGAATATTTACAAAAATATGAATTGCCTAGATTAACAAAAGAGGAAATAGAATACTTAAAATAATCCCATCTCAGAAAAAGAAATTGAACAAAAGCCATCAAGGACCTCCCTAAGAAAAAATCCCCAGTCAGATGGATTCACAAGTGAATTCTCTTAAACATTTAAAGAACAATTAATCTCAACATCCTACAAACAATTTGACAAAATAAGCAAAAAAGAGTCTTACCAAATTCTCTTTAGGACATAAATATGGTACTGATTTCTAAACCAGGAAGACCAAAAATAGAGAAAGAAAATTATAGACTGATCTCCTTAATGAACACATGCAAAAATCTTAAATAAAATACTAGCAAAGAGAGACAACAGCAAGTTATCACAAAGATTAATCACTATGTCCAGGTGGGATTTATACCAGGAATGCAAGGTTGGTTTAATATCAGGAAAACCATCTGCATAGTTGACTATATCAATAACCAAACTAAAAGAAATCACATGATTATTTCAATAGATGCAGAAAAGGTCTCTGACAAAATACAACACACATTCCTATTGAAAACACTAGAAAAGGGGTAGATGGGTAGCTCAGTGGATTGAGAGTCAGGCCTAGAGACTGGAGGTCCTAGGTTCAAATCTGGCCTCGGACACTTCCCAGCTGAGTGACCTTGGGCACGTCACTTAACCCCCATTGCCCACCCTTACCACTCTTCCACCTAGGAGCCAATACACAGAAGTTAAGGGTTTAAAAAAAACCACTTGAAAGTATAGACATAAAAGGACATTTTCTCAAATAATAAGCAGCATTAATTTAAAATAATCAGCAAGTATCATCTGCAATGGGGAAAAGTTAGAAGCCTTTCTAATATGATCAGGATGAAGCAAGGATGTCCATTATCACGACTTTTATTTAATATTGTACTAGAAATGCTAGCAGTAGCAATTAGAGAAGAAAAAGAAATTAAAGGGATTAAAGTAGGCAATTAGATATGGTATACTTTGAGAATCCTAGAAAATCAACTAAAAAGCTAGTGGAAATAATTAATAATTTTAGCGAAGTTGGAGGGTACAAAATAAACCTACATAAATCATCAGCATTTCCATACATTTTCAACAAAACCCAGCAACAAGAGTTAGAAAGAGAAATTCCATTTAAAATCACACTAGACCACTGATGGGCAAATTAAGGTATGGTCCCCTGAAATGTTCTATCAGGTCACAGAACATTATTCCAAATCTGACAAATACAATGAGTAGGATAAAATACAATGAAACTTCGAAAGAGTTGCCTTAGAATCAGACTGACAGATGAGCATTTCCTTTCTTTTGGTCCCCTCTTTAAAAAGTTTGCCCAATCACTGCTCTAGACAATAGAATATATTTGGGAATCAGTTTGCAAAGGCAAACTCAGGAATTATATGAACACAGCTATAAAATACTCTCCACACAAATAAAGCTAGATCTAAACAACTGGAAAAACATTAATTGCTCATGGGCAGGATGAGCTAATATGACAAAAATGACAATCCTACCGAAAGAATTTACTTATTCAATGACATCCCTATCAAACTACCAAAAAATTTTTATAGAATTAGAAAAAATTAAAACAAAGTTCATCTGGAAGAACAAAAGATCAGGAATATCAAAGGAACTAATGAAAAAAATGTAAAGGAAGGTGGCCTAGCAGTACCAGATCTTAAACTGTACTATAAAGCAGTGATCATCAAAACAATATGGTACTAGCTAAGAGATAGAAGGGTGGATCAATGGAATAGCCGGGGTAAATGATCTCAGCAAGGTAGTTTTCAATAAATCCAAACACCCTAGCTTTTGGGACAAGAACCCATTATATGATAAAAACTGCTGGGAAAAAATAGGTTTAGAACAATATCTTATACCCTATTCCAAGAGCAATACAAAATGGGCAAAAGATTTAAACCTAAAGAGGGAAATTATAAATAAATTAGGAGAACATAGAACAGTATACCTGCCAGATATGTGGGAAAGAGAAGACTTTAAGAAAGAAATAATTTTGATTAAATTTAAAAGGTTACATACAAACAAAACCAATGCAACCAAAATTAGAAGGGGAGCAAAAAACTGGATAAAAATTTTATAACAAAATTCTCTGAAAAAAGTCTAATTTCTCAGATATATAAGGAACTAAGTCAAATGTACAAGAAATTAAGCCATTCACCAATTGACAAATGGTCAAGGGATATGAATAAGCAGTTTTCAGATGAAGAAATCAAAACTACTAATAATTACATAAAAGTGTTCTAAATCCCACCTTATTAGAGAAATGCAAATCAAAACAACTATGAGGTACCACCTCACACCTAACAGATTAGCCAATATGACAGTAAAGGAAAATAATAAATGTTGGAGGGGATGTGGCAAAATTGGGACACTAACGCATTGAGTGAAGTTGTGAATTGAACCAACCATTCTGGAAGGCAATTTGGAATTATGCCCAGAGGGCTTTAAAAGATTGCATGCCTTTTGATCTAGAGATACCACTACTAGGTTTTTACCCCAAAGAGATTTTTAAAAACGGTTTTACAAAAAAATGTATAGTCATACTTTATGTGGTGGCAAAAAAATTGGAAAATGAGGAAGTGTTCCTTGATTGGGGGAATGGCTGAACAAAATGTGGTATATGATACTGATGGAATACTATTGTGCAATAAGGAATGATGAACTGCTTGATTTCTATGTAAACTGGAAAGACTTCCATGAACTAATGCAGAGTGAAATGAGTTGAAGCAGGAGAACATTGTACACAATAACCAAAACATCATGAGAGGATCAAATGCCCCAGACTTTACTACCAATAGCAATGCAATGATCCAGGACAATCCCTGGAGACTTATGAGAAAGAAAGCTGTCCATATCAAGAGAAAGAACTATGGGAATAGAAATGCAAAAGAAAAATGTATGATTTATTACTTGTTCACAAGGGTATAGGATTTGGGATTTTGGTCTTAAAAGATTACTTTATTACAAAAATGAATAATATGAAGTAAGTTTTGAGTGATAATACAAGTAAAACCCAATGGAATTGTTTTTCAGCTCTGGGAGGGGAGAGGTAAAAGAGGAGGAAGAGAATATGAATAATGTAAGTATGGGAAAATACTTTAAAAAATAAAGAGGAAAAAACAAAGATAGTATGTTTTGGGGAAAAATAAACAATTTTAATTTAAGTAAATTTTTAAGTAAAAAAATAATAAATTTAATTAAAAAATAAAATGAAGAGCTAGGACACATATTCTTTAGGGTTCCTTCCACCTCTAAAGCTTATGAACCTGACTAAATTATGCAACTTGCAATAAACAAAGGATAAACTCACTTATGTCAAAGTTATTTCATATACATTCTTTGACCCAACATTATATGAGAAACTTCTTAAGGCCAGAGTCTATTTCTTATTCCAAATTTGTATTTCCTAACACTAAGTACAGTACCCTGTATATAGTTAATGTTTAAATAAATGCTTATTGTACCAGCAGAATTTTTTTTATTTATAACTTTTTGTAAAGAGGGTTAAAGGATATATATGTGTGTGTGTGTGTGTGTGCGTGCGCAAAACATATATACACATATCTATATATAAACATACATGTGTATGTTTTGTATATAAAATGGTATGTTATACATAAATTAGTAGTGAAAAGGTTCAGAAATACACACATTAAAGGAAACTTTCTGTTTTTTGACTAACATTTCTGGGATAGCCTTTCAATACACAGTTATAGAAAGCTCTTCATTGTAGAGGCAGTATTTATGAAATGCTGATTTTAACGGTAGGGCAATGACAGCTTGCATCCATTCAGGTGCATCTGAGCAAGTCCAATAGCACTTTGTAAACTTTAGACTCTGTTCGAATAATTCAAAATTATTATTTTCATCACTCTTGAATTGTAGCCTAGGCTGTGAATAAAGTGAAATAAATGTAGACAGTCACATTGGGGATTTATTCTGGGAAATGGTATAATGTTGCCAGTGTGGGTAATTGGACAAAACACCAGATGTGGTTTAATATAATCATTTTGGGCTCTGAACACTTAAAGGCTTCTCACCACTGGATAATGTTTAATACTGAATGACAGAATGATGCTACTCTAAGTGAAATTGAAGAATCTGGTGAAATATTTGGAGGAAATAAAAAAATAACACCCACCAATCAAAAGAAAAATCACTATTAATAAAGTTCTAAGAATCGTAGAATGTTAAGAGTTTTAAGAAGTTTCAGAGATCAGTCAGAACTAACTGTCTCTCATACTGTGGGAATACCTTCTACCGTACCCCTGACAGTCTTCAAGGTTCTACTTGAAAGGAACCTTGATATTCTTTGAAATAATCATTCTACTGTTGGACAGCTCTGTTTGGCAGAAAATGCTTTCTTTTATCACTCTGAAATCTACCTCCCTGTACCTTCAGCCCATTAGTGTTTAGGTTCCATTCTTTGGAGTAACAAGAAACAATATATTGCTTCCATCTTGTCTTGTTCAGTTGTTTGTCAGTCTTGCCTTCATGAACACTTTCAGCTACTTCTTGGCAGAAAAAAAAAATTCCTGACTCCAAGACTAGTACTCTATTCACTGCACCACCTAGCTACCCTGCATTCCTTCTATAAAGAACTCCCAAAACTTGAAAAGCATCTCATGTCATCCCTGAATATTTTCCCCATCAAGCCAAATATTCTCAATTCTTTCAATAATTCTTCCTATGCTATGATTTCTAGACCTCTCCCCACCTGATTGTCCATTTATGAATGTTTTCTTTGTTTGTTAGTACTCCTATTAAAAAGTAGCATCCAAATAGGGCTTAATCAGCTTAGAGTACTTTGTCTATCCATTCATCTGGATATTATATATCTATTAAGGCAGACTACACCTGTACTTACATTTATAATACCTAAGTCATGCTTTTGAGTGGATTAAAACTCCCTTGTCATCAATTAATATTTGATGCAGAGAATACTTGATATAATACTTGATGCAGAGAATAAAGTTTTGGATCTGGAGTCAAGAAGACTTGAGTTCAAATCTAACTTTAGACATGTATTAACTATGTGACCCCAGACAAGTCACTTAAGCTGTCTCTGTTTTCTCAGCTCTAAAATGGAGATAACAACTCCTGCCTCTAAGAGTTGTTAGAATAAAATGAGAATACGAATAAAGTTCTAAGCAAAACTTAAAAGTTCTATATAGTAATATAGATCTCAAAATTATTGTTATTTCCTACCAGAACCCCAAATATGTCTTCTTGCTGACCAGAATTATATAGAGAGTAGTAGTTTTCCAGATGGTGCCTTCTCTCTTCTAAAAAATAAGATTGTCAGCCACACAGGTCAAGAATTTGACATGGGTTTTGATTTTAGCAGAATTATGTTTTCAATGGAATTTTAGAAAGCTGAAATTCCCCCATCCATATCCCATCACCATGACCTATTACTTCTGTGTCAGGTTTATGAATTAGGAGAGGATCATCCATATATTTAATTTGCCTTAAAGAAGTCAATAGTACATTCTCAATGGCAGCAGTTCTATCCCTTTTTCTTCTTTTATTCATGAACAAAAACTCTTTCACTAAGGTGCCCTATTAAGACCACAGATTGCTATATATAAATCTATGTAAGATACAATATTCTACTCTACTTCTATAATAGATCTATTTCTTTTGCATATTTTATATCCTTCCTGAGATCATATGGTAAGTCATTGAGATGTGGGATAGGAAGGGAGTAAGAATGGCTTACTGTTGGGTGTTGTTACTATGCTCTAACTGCATTTCAGTTGGTACCAAAAGGGCCACCCTTCCCTAAATCATGACAAAGCCTATATGGATATGTCTGGAGGGACCCAATGGAACTGTTGCCAACCAACAACCCTCATAATCTACGCAAAACATCTACCAGTCTCTCTCAATCCCCAGCTAGCAAGAAACCAAAATTTCTGCTTTATTAGGATACTTAGGCTCACTCCCCCACTTCTTAATACTGGTGGATTGTTTCCTTTCATGCTTCCTAACCTGCTGATCAAAAGAATGAGAATTCCCTGAGAGCAGGGATTTTCCTCTTTTTCTATAGTGCCTAGAATATAAGTGTTTAAAAAACACCTAGAAATGACAAACAAGATGATCACCAAAAAAAAAAAAAAAGGGAAAAACTTCTATCAAGTGATGAAAAATGAAATGGTCAGAATCAGAATTTTCCACAGTAATAACAATAATTTTTGATGATCAACTGTGAAAGACAACTGTTACCAAGAAGGCAAGGATTCTGGACAACTATAAGGGACTCATGACGAAAAAGGATATCTACTACCATTAAAAAAGAACATGAATGCAGATCAAAATATCCCATTCTTCACTTTATTTTCTCCATAATTTTTTCTATATTGTAAACAATATGTGTCTTATTTTCAAGAAGACAAACAGGGACATATGTGTTATATGGTAATATATGTATATATACACACACCTATATCATATTACCTGACTTCTTGGAGAGGTATGGGAAGGGGGGGGTAGGAAAAGAATGAGTCATATATTTCTGAACATAACTAAGATGAGAATTTATTTCTCTTGGATAAGCATATTTATTATGATTGATTTCATATTTACAAATTATATGTACTGAATTATTGTTATATATTATGTTATATATGTAAAAAAATGGTGCCTCAAAAAAACTTTTTTCCATTAACTTTACTGAGAGATTAAAATTTATCACCAAAAATTTTCCAAGTCTTGGCACAAGTACTTATGAGAGCAATATATGTCTCATTGTGTTGAGACTTTAAATTCATGTTATTGATGACCCAGAATATCCATTGATTCATACATACCTAAAGTCACAGGTATTATTCCTGAGATTAAACCCTTTGGGTTTTTCCTAATGGTTTTTCCTTTGGCATGCTGGTTATGCCCCATTCTTATTTTACTCTTGTATCTAGACCTTCTTCCTCTCTCTCATATTTCAGGTTAAAGCCCTTTTTGTCAAGTGTCCTATCAGATGTCCTTCCTGGGTTTTGTGAGATACACTCTTATCCCTTGCCAAGAGTTCATCATTCTGGCATTGTTAAGCCACAGTCAAGAAAACCAAATCCTTTAATACCATCCATGTAGTCAGCCGCTCACTTTTCATATCCTCTATTCTCTTTCAAATCTATGACCTTCAGCTTGAAACAATGAAAATATACATTACCTGAACCTCTCAAGTTTTTCAGGCTGTTTTGATATTTATATTTATTAATTTATTAATACATTAAAATATGAGTTCCTTAAGGGCAAGGACTACTATCTTATTTGCTGTTATGTATTGCTACTAGAGTTTATCACAGTTACTGGCATATACAAAGTCAAACAATAAATGCTCTCTATCTGTCCATCTGGCAGTTAGGTAGCACAATAGATGGAATGTCAGGCCTAGGGTCAAGAAGACTCATGTTTATGAGTTAAAATCTGGCCTCAGACACATTAGCTATGTGATCCTATGCAAGTCATTTAACCCTGCTTGCCTCAGTTTCCTCATCTATAAAATGAGCTAGAGAAGGAAATGGCAAACCATTATCTCCAGTATCTTTGCCAAGAAAACCCCAAAGAGAGTCACAGAGTCAGAAAAAACTGAACAACTACCTCTTCTACTAATCTATCTGATGATTTGTTTGATTATCTAATTATTTAACAAGTTGGACTTAATCTAATGATTTAAGAATAAGCATTTTACATACATTTGATCCTTGCAATAAAGCTATGAAATATATACTATAACTGTCATTTATTTCATTTTTCACCTAGAGAAACTGAGATTCAGCGATGTTAAAAGACTTGGCCATTCTTACAAACAAGAGTGACTCCAAATATACATTCTTTTGGTTACACCACACTGTCATTTTATAAATATGGAGTATCCATGAGTAGATCTGATGGTTAATAATCATGCATGTCCTTTGGGAAGATCATATATAATTTCATTAGGTACATCAGATATACTTTTATTATTCAGTCATGTCCAACTCTTTGTAACCCCATTCAGGGTTTTCTTGGCAAAGATACTGAAGTGGTTTGCCATTTCCTTCTCCAGTTCTTTTTATGGGTGAGGAAACTGAGGCAAATTTTCCCACCACCATAACCCTTAGTAGGAACTTGCCTTTTTCTGCTGGGAATGGTAAATGATCTTCCTTCATTGCTAAAACCTTTCTTCGTAATAATGTTCTGATAAAACCCCTCATATCTGAAATCATAGTTTTAAAAAACTTGAAATCAAGGAAGAACATAGTAAGCACTTAATAAATACTCTATCAATTTACCTATCTCTATCTAGTTAGTTGGATAGCTGGAATGAATGGAATTAAGGTTTATAATGCATTTCATATACAATAACTCATTTGATCCTTACAACAAGTCTACAAAGTATATACTATGTATATAATTAGTCTCACTTTTCAACTGGAGAAACCGAGGCTCATAGATGTTAAGAGACTAGTCCATTCTTGTTTTCAAGAATGACTGCAAATCCAACATTCCTTTGGTTGCACTATGTTGCCTTTAGGAAGTACCGCGTTATAGCCAAGATTTTAATAGTTTATTTCATTTTTAGGAGAAAAGATGTTATCACCAATAATTTGATGGGAATCATGGGAATAAGTATGCATACTACATAAAGCACATATATAATGTGAAAGACCTACTGTTACTGCTTCAGATAAAAATCAAGTGAATAAAACCACAATGTGAAAAATTATGGATGAACATATGCCGTCAATCTAGTCAAACTACATCTGGTAGAAAGCAGACTGTTAGTTAAGGCCTTGAAGCAAAGCATTCTTGTGTAAATTACAGATTATTTTATTATCAAAGTGAGTAATAACCTTCTTGAAAACCCGATATGCCGATTCATTAGCATGACCTGTGCCAGTCCTGTTTCCCAGGGCTGTATGCAAAGATTCTAACCCTACAATTTGGAATCATCTGCCCCAATTGCCTTGGAAAAGGATTGGAAAATCAGCTTGGAAGATGGATGCCTAAAAAAAATACATAAATACATATATATATATACACACATATATATATACACACACACACACACATATATATTAATATGGATTTGTGCCAGGAAAGGGTTAATTTAACACTTCTGTAAACAACAATGCTAATTAGGACCGTGTTATCCTCTGCCTCTTCGGCTGGCAATCACCACATGGAGCTACTCCTCCCAATTGCAGCAGTGGTAATTAATCACCAGAATTTTAATTTTACCTCTGCCAACTGAAACAACATGGATACTTCACAGGGCTTTTGTTCAACTGGAAGGGCCTGAATGTGATGTAAAGGGAGAAATATAAACCCCTCCCTTCTTCCAAAGGGAAAACAAAAGTTACTCTTGTCAACATACGGAGTCCAGAATGTATTTTGTTTAAGAATCTCTTCCCGCCAAAACGATTCAGTAAATGAGATATGAAATCAGTGTGGGAAAAGAATGTGCTTAAGGCATGAGTGCATGTACCGAATGACAAATGGTTTATATCTCCTATTTTCCTGGAAAGCGTTATTACATCCACACCTGAGTCTCAGAGTTTATGTTTACTCGGACCTCATTTAAATGACTGTAATAAACTTGTGCTGAACTGTCCTTTAATCTCTGTATTTAAGACAGTTTCAAATTTAGTTCCCTTCCACAAACGTTAAGAGGGCCAATTCATTCCTTTTATGTGGGCAGCTTTAAAATACTGAGTGCAATGATAAGGGAAAATAATTAATCATGCGTATTAGATAGAGGTAGTACCAAAGAATTCAAAACCGTTCAGCGAGTGTTAACACACAGGTACATATTTCCAAAGCTCTTTGTTATTTCTTTAGCAACGTTAAATTATTTAAGGACTTTAATAACCACCAACAAAAACAAATAATCAAATAAACTTGCCAAATAAGAAGTAAAATTTACATATATCCCTCTTTATTTAATAGAAAATCAAACACAGAGAGAATAGAGATGTGTTTGCTCCTTGTCCTGTTCTAAATTCATTACAGATTCATTTACTGTTTTCATATACTAGAAGAGTCAATATGCATATAGTTCTGGTTTTTCTAATCTTTTCTCCAGCATTTTGATTAGGCTATGAGACAACTCTAAAAGACAGAAGATAGCATACTAGAATTGGGATTAAGGAAGATCTGGGTTGAAATCTTGCCTTAGACATTTACTGGCTGTGTGGCTCTGGGCAAATCTCTTACCCTCTCTTAGCTGGTTTACTCATCTGTGAAATGGAGACAATAACAACCCCTAAAACTGTGTTGGCAAAACTATGACACATGTGCCAGAAGGGGCTATTCCCTTCCCCTTCTTTATGTACTCCTGAAGACATTTCTCACATCACCTGCCCTTCTGTCCAGCAGCCCACTGAGAACTCTTCTTCTCTGCCCTGTCTGGGATGAAGTGGGGGGCTCACATGTAGCCTAAAGGTTGCAGTTTGGGCACTTGGTCTCTAAAAGGTTCACCATCACTACCTTAAGACATAGGGTTGTTATGAGGATCAAATAAGATAAAATATATAAAGTACTTAGTGAAACTTAAAGTATATAAATGTTGATATTATTATCATTCCTATAATATTTCTTTATATATTATTTGCCTTTTAAAAATATATAACATGGCAGTATGCTAAATTAATATATCATAATTTATTCATCAATTTTCCAGTTGATAGACTTATAGGTATCCTTTGCTATTACAAAGAAATAAATTACTTAATATGCCTTTTAATATTTTTGTGGAAATGAATCCTTTCTAAATTTTTCATAATTTTTTTTATTAAGACCTAATAATGGAACAAAAGGAATGACAGGATTTGTGTCTCACTGCATATTGCCAGGGTTCTCTCAAAATCAGTATATAAGTACATTAACAGTATACAGGACCACAGATAAAAATTATTTTTTTCATTTTTTCCTGTTTCTGATATTTTAGTTCGGACTTTTCTATTTTTATCACCAGCACTGAGCAAAGTTGGGACACAGTAAAAGTCTAATAGATGATTCTCCTTTAATTTCTTTCTTCTTTCTTTCATTCATTCATTAAGTGGCAGTTGAGGGCTATCTTGACTTGTAATTCTCTATTAGAAAATTTAAGGATTCCTTCCTGTGATTATTCGGCTTCCCCCCCCCACCACCCTTTTCCCAAAATTATCTGTTAATTTGATTTAACCTTTGCTCTACTAAGGAGTAGAGCTGTGTTTTAGATATACACATATACACCTCAATCCACGTGTACATATGCATATGTATACTTATGTATACATAATGTATAGAAATATATCTAAGACATCCATATATATATTATATGTATATCTTTTTTTTAGATATATACATACATACACATAGACAGATGCACCCACATTTATATAATTGTTGTTGTTACTGATTAGTCATGTCCAACTCTTTGTGGTTCCATTTGGGGTTTTCTTGACAAAGATACTGGAGTGGTTTGCCATTTCCTTCTCCAGTTCATTTTATAGAGAAGGAAACTGAGGCAAACAAGGTTAAATGAGTTGCCCAGGATCATACAGCTAGTAAATGTCTGAGACTGGATTTGAACTCAGATCTTCTTGACTCCAGGGTTGGCACTGTACACCCTATCACCCAGCTGGCTGTGTGTGTGTGTGTGTGTGCATGTATGTGTATATACATATACACATAGATGCATATGCATTTTGATTCTAGATGAGGCCCTTATCCAATATGTTTACTGAAAATATTTTCCCATAAGCCTATTTTCCTTTTAGAGCTTGTGTTTTCAACCCATGAATTTTACCTTTAATAACTTCTATTTTTTAAAATAGTTTATTTTCTACATTGACGGGACAAATATATTATTGTTCTATTTTTCATTGAAGGCCTTAGTCTATTGACATTTAACTTTGCAAACAGTGAATTTAATTCTCACACTTGTATTTTTCCTTCAATCATTTTCCAGGAAGGAAATTTAATTTTTTATTTCAGATTTACAAAATCACTTTCAATAACTTTCTCCCATCATGTTATTAACTATTTAATTTTGACTTTCCCTTCATCAAAGAAAGGAGTTTCACTTTGAGGTTATCTGTCTTCCTACATAGAAAGAGAGCTGGTTTTGAAGTCAGATGACTGGACTTGAATTCTAGTTTTGCTACTTGCTACTACCTATGTGACCTAGAAGTAGCTTAACCTCTGAGATTCACTTTCTTTATTTGCATATCTAAGATTCTATATGATACCATACTTCCTTTTCTCTGAAAAACCTTTCTGAAACATTTAGTGTCACAGAGTAATATAGAACACTGGACCTGGAGTCAAATGTTGCTTCAGAGAATTAATTATTAATTGCATGATTGCATGACTTTGGGCAAACTACTTTTAAAAAGCTCTTTAATTTTCAGTTTCCCTATTTGTAAAATGGAGATAATAGGATCTATAGAGGGCTGTTTTGTGGTCGAAATTATATAAATATTATGTGTAATATTTATATAATTTCAGTATATAATACATATGTATGTATGTGTATACACACACACATATATAAAGAAGGAGAAAATGCACTCTGCAAACATTCAATTGTCATAGATAGGTAAGCCATTATTATTAGCACCTGTTCTGTCTTGATTTGAGAATTATTCATTGTTTTAAGCCCTTTTCTTCTTGGCTGAAAAGCCAAGTTTTTCTTGGATGACTTCCTTGAAGCACATATGTCTTTTTGCAAACTCTTCAAAGAGGCAATGTGGTACACAGGGAAATGAGTGTTGAACTAGAAGCCAGAGGATCATAAAATCCTAGATTTAGTGCCAGAAAGGGAGCTTGGAGGTCATCTCGTTCAACCTTCTCATTTTACATACCAGGAATTTCTCAAAATGAAGGAATTGTATGAGATGATCATTAAGATAACTTCCAACTCCAAATCCAAAATTGCTTTCTAAATGTACATCTTTTGTCTCTCGAGTATTCTGATTTTCTCGTTTATTCCATAAGAGACTGATTAATGTTCCTTCATAAATAATTTCACACATAGGCAAGTATGGAGGTTTGAAGTATTTTTTCCTTGTCATTATAATGTTGGTATTTAATGGGTATAAAATAGATTTTTAGATTCTTCTTTGGGGTCCCATGGATTTTTTTATTTATATATTATAGCTGATTTTTGTTAGTTTTCTGAAATCTTTTTAAATGATTTCCTAGACTATTGTGACCAGTTTTTTTCTCCCCTCTCCTAATTCTGAGATTTCAAAGATGGTTGCACCCTGACCCACATACCAGATCTATTGATTCTACATTTTCCCTAATTCTTTTTGTATTTCATATATCCTTCTGAATCTCTACTGTCTCTTCTTTATATATACTATTATCTACTATATAGAGGACAGCTGGCTGGGTCATATACTGGCTGTGGTGGTGAACCTGGAGTAGGAAAGACCTGATTTCAAATTCAGCTTTAGACATTTACTGGCTGTGTGATTTTAGGCAAATCACTTAACCTATTTGTTTCAATTTCTTCATCTGTAAAATGGAGGCAATACTAGCACCTATCTCCCAGTTTTCTGTGAGGATGAGATAATAATTGTAAGTCACTTACCACAGTACCTGTCATAAGTAAGCACTACATAAATTAGCCATTAATTTTACCTACAATATACTGTTGACTGCTGGAGCAAGTCAGTTGTTTGGTGATTCCATTGATTATTTCTAATTTTCTATTATGGTTTCAATATTTATCTCATCTTATAGGAATCAGTTCCTCTTGGGTTTTGTGTGATGCACTTGCCCTTGCAGGTGAGATGTCTTTGCTTTCAAAAGCCATTTCTGTGACAAATCAATACCATCCTAAATAGAAGAGAAGCTTTTTGTAACCTGGCCACTTCCTACCATTCCAGTCATCTGGATTTTTTTCCTTTTACATCTTTACATCTCTTAACTTACTTGAGAGCTAGTGATACTGGATTGCTTGCTATTCCTATATTCCTAATGACACTCCCACTCCTTATACATAACACTCTACATTTTTTCAGTAGCTGTACGCCATCATTGGAACTCTCTCAATCCTCAAGAACTCTGACTCTTCATTTCCTTGCCTTTCATCAAGTCTAAGCCAAAGTCCCATATTTCACAAGAAGCCTTTCCTGGTCCTCTTTATTCTTAGTTCTTTCCTTCTGAAGCAACTCCCAATTTAACCTTTATATAGCTTGCTTTCACATGGTTGCATGTATATTTTCTTCCCATTAGATTGTGAGCACCTTTTTTTAGCCTTTGAATCCTTTAGCATAGTCCCTGAAACACAGTAAGCACTTAATACATACATACTGACTTGATTTTTTTGTATCTTTTTAATTTTTAGGTTGAGTTCTTCCCATGATTTAAAAAAACCTTTTTTCAAGATCCTTATTAAAATTTTGTTACCACTGTTAATTCTTGCTTAATTTCTTTTGTTTCTACAGATATTCTGCCATATATATTTTTTTGTCTACATCACTTCTGCTACACTAGTTGACTCAAGTGTTGTTATAGTATTTTTGGTAACATATTTTTGGATAGTATATTTTTTAATTTCTTACATGATCACTTGAACATTTTGATTTTCTTTGGTGTTTCCTTTTGCTGTTGGTTTTTTGGGGGGTAGGGGGAGTATATGTATCTGAGGAACTTGGCTCCATCTCAATTCTGTCTCATATCTTGAATGAAAAGTTTTTTATTGTATATCTCCATGAAGCTATGGGATTAAAAATAGAGCAGGGTAGAAGCTTGACCCAGTAACAAACAATTAAGAGGTTTTTGTCTGTGAACAAGAATAACTTACTGATCATTAATCAAGGGGTGTCTGTTTGGAAAATTCCTCTCCTTTTTATTCAAAAAGGTTTTGAAGCAAAGCTCCTGATAACTCTTTTTCAAGAATTTTTCTTTCCACTCAGTTATCAATTAAAGAACAGGCCCAGTCTGTAGGGTATATTTAGCAGCATTTTTCATGAAGTATCTTTCTCTTACATCTAAATTAAACTAAGATAATATTATTTACTAGCCATAAACTAGCATTTTAAAATAATAAAATATAGTTAATAAGATTACAAAATATTTTCCTCTTTTATTATAGATAATTTTCACTATTCTTTTTTCATATGTTACATCCTGAAGGAATAAGGGTATCTTTCATCTGTGCTGCCCAAATTATTGGGTTGTCTGCTTTTTAGTTAAAAACTAAAGAAAGAAAACATAGTTACCTTCATTTCCGTAAGACTTGAGAGGGTGAGGCTGTCATCTTTTTTGCATAATGACACTTCCTAGAGTTTATATAACCTATTTTAAAATAGGTTATTATGTTAATTCTCATGAAATGGTATGTAGTTAAATGTGGGATGCCCTGGGAGTTAAATTGGTTCATGTGGAGATGAGGCTGGTGAACTTTTTGGGTGGGGTTCATGGGGGGGTGTTTAAAAGATTTAAAAAACTTATGTGAAAAGTTATATAAGACCTCTCCCTTCCAATGAGACATTTTCAGGTAAATGTTAACCTTACCCCTCACCTCTAACCCCTAACTAGTTTAAGAGAAACAGTAGGAAAAGTGCTGACTCTGGAGTAAGGAGACCAAAGTGCAAATTCTGTGTCCGAAAGCTTATTTTCTAGCTTTGTGACCAGAATGTCTATGGCTCTTAGTTTCCCCATTTCCAAAATGAGGGAGATGGACTAGATGACACCTAGGCCACTTCCAGTTCTGATCATATGATTTATGCTAGCAATGTACTGGTAAATGTTTAACAACTGGATCTCCAGGAAAATAGAAGCATACAGAGAATTACTTTAAAGTTTAATCTAAAAATGGGGAAGGAAAAGGAAGGATGGGGCAAATTATCTCAAATAAAAGAGGCACCAAAGAGCTTTTAATAAGAAGGGAAAGATTTAGCTCAAAGAAGGAAGAACACATACACTCAATTAGATACAGAAATCTATCTTACCCTACAGAAAAGTAGGAGGGAAAGGAGAAATGAGAAGGGAAGGAGGAGGAGCAGTACTGATAGGAGAGAGGGAATTTGAGGGTGGTAGGGGTTAGAAACTAAATACTTCTGAGGATGAACAAAATGAAAGGAGATAGAATAGGATAAATGAGAGGAAACAGAATGGAGAAAAATGCACAAGTCTCTCTAATAAAGGTCTCATTTCTCAAATACATGGAGAAATGATTGATAAATGGTCAAAGTATACGAACAGGCAGTTATCAGACTAAATTAAAGCCATTTATACTATACTTGACAAAATTATATTCTAAAGTGGAAATTAAGACAATGAACATGAAAATACATGAGTGAATATAAGAGAAAACATATAAACTGATATCTTGGTAGTGGTAGAGACATCTTGCTATATTCACATGGTGGAGGTTGCTGAAGTGTCTGGACTGATAATCTAGGCAGAATTTATTCAGGAGATTTTTAAATATTTCATGCACTGTGACAACATTGTAACCACATTTATTCTAGAAATGAGTCACAGTTTTCCATAAGATTTTATTTATAGAGTCATTAATATACATTACTTTTTACCTACCCATTTATGTGACTTTAAACTAAAGTTTTTTTTTTTTAAAAAAACATCAGAATTCTAAAAATAAACAAACAAAAGCCACTAGGGGAAAAATCCTTTCTAAACTCTGATTACATATATCTAAAAGAACTAAAGCTTTTGCATTCTCTTTGACTAACATGAAACCAAATGGATCAATAATCCCCAATTTTTTTTTTTAAAGAACAATTCCCGAGGAATTTAACACCATAGCTGTCTTCTAATTCATTTCAATTTCTAGACCTGAGAGGAAAGTTTTTTCCCCCTCCCTGAAGAAAAGACAATAAATAAAAAGATTACCAGACACTAAACATGGTAATTCTATTGTACCACTATTTTTTTTTAAAGCTTGTATCTCAGAAGAAATATTTCTTTTTTCAATGCCAATACTTACACAAATATTCTAAATTCAGTACTTTACTACCTCCTTTAGGATGTTGCCTGCTCAATTGTTCTAGCTCTTTCCAGTATCTTCACTAATAAAATTCACTTGGAGCTCTTTTGTGTTAACTATGACATGTCCAACTTTTTTTGGGGGGGGCGGGGGGTTTAGGGGGGTGGTCTTTAGTTGTTGGCTCAGTTCCAAAGACATCTAAATATACTATAATCTGATATAATTTTCTCCATCTTATCCAAATGGACATTGTGAGAGATTTGTTCAGAAGTTGTGTTAGAATTCAAGTTTATGATGAGCAGAACTTTCCTCTGATGTAGTCTAGTAGACACTGCCTATAAAAAAATGAAACACAGCTCCTCTATTTCAAGTTCTTAATGAACATGTGTTGGCTATCCTTCTTTCTAAGTGCCCCAAACTCTCCACTGGCACACCTACAATTAAGATTTCAATTATGATGATGAATAAATTTATATCAGTAGCCCTGACTTTTCTCTGAAATGCTAGTGTTGGGTGTAGATTGAAGTGTACCATTTTTCATTTTATTTCCTTCATGAGTTTTTTCTTGTATAAATAATAGCTGTTTTCTTTCACAAAATGAACATGGAAATATGTGTTGCATGATAGCATATGTATAAGCTATATCATTATTACCTACTGTCTCAGGAATGGGGGAAGGAAGGGAGAGAACATGGATTACAAAATGTCATAAAATTATTATTAAAGATTGTATCTACATATAATCTGAGAAAATATAATTTTAAAAAGTGTGTGTGGGAAATAGTATTGCACGTCTAGCTTTGTAGCTGATGTGACACTTGGAAATAGAGTTTGTATCTCTTCTCCCACTAAAACTCTATTCCTTTCTTAACTTTTCTATTCCTGTTAATTGAACTATCATTATTTTCCCCCATCAGCTAGGTTCAAAATCTGGGGAATCATTTTTTATTCTTTCTTCTCTATTACCTCTCATATTCAATTAGCAGTTAAAATCCTTTCTAAAAAATAATTTCTTTCAACTTTGTTCTTTTTCCATGGTTAATATCCTAGTTCAGTCCCTTATCATGCCCACTGTTGTTTCTGTCCTCTAAGGTGTTAGCAACTCATTGTGACTCATACTCATTTAGCAATTAATCATGCACTGTCTTGATCTTGATACTTCTTTTTATTTTAAGACTGGCAATTATTTGAACCTAAAATGAGATAATATTTGTAAGGCACTCTGACAATTTTTAAGCAGTACATGAATGCTAGCTGTTGTTGGTGTTGTTATTGTTGTTTCTATAAAGGGACCAGAACTGAATAGGAAGAGAAAGGCAGTCTTTCCTCTAGGAGCCAGCAAAGCCAAGAAAAGTTCACTATGAGCCAGCATATTGTCTTTGCGAAACTGTGTACTTATTTTTAATGAGCCCAAGTTTTTCCCCAAGATAAAGACCCATTTAAAAACATATCAATATTCTTCTGGGGATGTGGTATATAACTTTGAGTCTCAGAATACCATAGTCTCCAAAGAAATAATGCTGGGAGTCAGAGAGCAATTGGAGAAGTACATAAAATGTGAATAGACCATGATATTATCAATGGAAAACTGAGCAGGAAAAGCATTATTAAGGATGTCAGCAGCGAGCTCTCATAGCTAAATAAGGAAGGATTATGATGTTTCTCATGTAACAAGCATGGAGTAAGAGTTAGATAAACCACATCCTTCACTGGTTATTTGTTGCATGTTAAAGGAATCTATCTAGCATGATGGGTGGATATCAGATAAAATGTTTATGGGAGGACATGGATGAAAGAATCAAAGGGCACAGTATTACCTGACATATCTGGCAAACTGGTTCTTGAGATAAGCTTCTTTGAGAGTAGGGATTGTTTCATTTGCATTCCAATACTAACCATGGTATTGAATAAATATTTGATTGATTGATTGATTGACTGACTGACTGGAAGGAGTTCCCACAGTGATAAGATTATCATGCCACAGTTTAGGAAGGACTGGGACTAGTCAGGAATTCCTGAGTTCAAATTCAGCCTCAGACATTTACTAGCTGTTATCCTGGACAAGTCACTTAACCTCTGTCTCAGTTTCCTCAACTGTAAAGTGAGGATAACAGCACCTACTTACCAGAGTTATTGTGAGGATCAAAGGAGATAATATTTGTAAAGTGCTTTGGCACATAGCGGGTACAAAATAAATATTTTTCCCCTTCTTTTCCTCATATAAGAACCAAAGTTCAGAAATATAATGTTATTTAATTTGTTTAACCCTTGTCTAACCTATTAGCTTAGGAACAGGAATTGGGTCTTCCACTCTTTCACTTCCTAGCACAGTTCGTTTCACAAAGTAGATATTCTAGTGAGTGTACGTTGATTTTAGCCAGTATTTTCATACCACCAAGAATGCTGTCATTTTTAAACCCACAGTTCTACATAGATATATTGCACATGGGATGTGTCTTAAATACTTGTAAAAATGACCTTCCTATAATATCCCACACCAATCAAATTCGAGAAATTCTACAAATATTTCTTAAATATCTGTTATCTGCAAAGTGCTCTGCTAGTTGCTGGAATAAAAATACAAAACAAGAAATGCAAATCAAAACAACTCTGAGGTATCACCTCACACCTAGCAGATTGGCTAAAATGATAGAAGGGGGAGAGTAATGAATGTTGGAGGGGATGTGGCAAAATTGGGACATTAATGCATTGCTGGTGGAGTTGTGAATTGATCTAACCATTCTGGATGGCAATTTGGAACTATGCTCAAAGGGCTTTAAAAGACTATGTGCCTTTTGATCAAGCCATAGCACTGCTTGGTTTATACCCCCAAAGAGATAATAAAGAAAAAGACACGTGCCAAAATATTTATAACCCTGCTTTTTATAGTGGCAAAAAATTGGAAAATGAGAAAATGTCCTTCGATTGGGGGATGGCTGAACAAATTGTGGTATTTGTTGGTAATGGAATACATTGTGCTCAAAGGAATAAAGAACTGGAGGAATTCCATGTGAACCGGAATGACCTCCAGGAATTGATGCAGAGTGAAAGGAGCAGATCCAGGAGAACACTGTACACAGAGACTACACTGTGGTACAATAGAATGTAATGGACTTCTCTACCAGCAGCAATGCAAGGATCCAGAACAAAGCTAAGGGAATTACGAGAAAGAAAACTAGCCACATTCAGAGGAAGAACTGTGAGAGAAGAAATTCAGAAAAAAAAAACAAAACAAAACACAACTGCATGAACACATGGGCTGATGGGGAAATTTTTGGGGATGTGGTCACTAAATGATAACTCTAGTCCAACTATCAATAATATGGAATTAGGTCTTGATCAATGATACATGTAAAACCCAGTGGAATTGCACGTTGACTAAGAGAGGTTGGGGAGGGGCTGGGGGAGAGGGAAAGAACATGAAATATATAACTATGGGAAAATATTCAAAATAAAAACTTAAAACAAAATACAAAACAAAATGGTCCCTGCCCTGTTGAGACTTTGGCATAGTCCTTCAGCACATTCAGTCATTTTCAGTCAGGTTTAACTCTTCATCATCTGATCTGGGATTTTCTTCACAAAGATATTAATTATTATAAAGGGAACTCCATCTCTCCCAAGGTTGTAAGCTTTCTGCTCATCTGAGTCAGCCCATTAGTGTGACTGGAACACTCCAAACAGAAGTCAGAAGTTAAGAATCCTAGGATCATGACTAAGGGTTATGGGTCTGATTCAGAGAGACTTTGATTGGTTCCTGAGATGTGATAGACCAGCGCACAGGGAAAGGAAGTGACTTGAAGAAAGAGGACTATAAAAAAATGAGACCATAGAGGACATTAGTCTCTTCTTTGGAGGTCTTTGGCTAGGGGTCTTTCTGTGATTTGATGTTGGTGGCTCAAACAGAAGAGACTCTCCTAGATTGTTAAGATTAGGGTGGTAGGCTAGGAAAATTTTTTTTTAATTTCTTTCCCTCTTTATTCCTTTCTTATCCTATATTTTTATTAAAATTAAATTGGTAAAAGCTACTGTCATATTCATGACTTAAGGATTAATTATTTTTATGAACAGTGGCCACAATTACTATTATATTTCCAAACCAATTTCTAAATATTACATTTGGCACAATATTAATTTTCAATATTACAGAATGGTTTACTAGTTTCTTCTCTAGCTCATTTTAAAGAGGAGGAAACTGAGGCTAAAAGGGTTGAATGACTTGTCCAGGGTCAAACAGCTAGTATGTGTCTAAGGCCACATTTGAACTCATGAAAATGGAATTTTCCTGATTTCAGGACTATGGACACTGCCATGTTGTTGTCTCATGGTTATATGCTAATTGCTGGGATTAAAAGACAAAATAAAATCTGCCCCTTAAGGGGGCAGATAGATGACTCAGTAGCTTTAGAGTCAGGCCTAGAGATGGGAGGTCCAAGGCTCAAATCTGAATGCAGATACTTTCTGATTATATGACCCTCAACAAGTCACTTAACCTACCTTGCCTACCCCTTAACCTTTCTTCTGACTAAGAACCAATACACAATATTGATTCTAAGATGGAAGGTAAAGTTTAAAAAAAAAAAAGATTCCCTAAAGGAGTACTTAGCACAGTCCCCTGACACATAATGAGTATTTAATAAGTGTGGGTTGACTGACATATAAACATATAAATAAATACAAAGCAAATACAAGGGATAGAGGTTTTTAAGTAGTTGAGAGGAATCATAATGACTTGTTTTCTCTACCAAGTAAAATGTTTTGAAGAAAGTTAGAGATTTTACTAGATGGAGTTGAAAAGTGAGTACATTATGTTCAAAATAATTTGTGAATGGAACAGAAATAAGACTTGGGCTTCCATAAATGAAGAACCCCTGTTCCAGTTTTTGCCTGGAATAGAGTACAGGAAGAGGAGTAATAGGAAATAAAACCAGAAAGTCAGATTTTGGAGAGCTTTAAATGCTAGGCTGAGGATGTTGTTATTTGATCCTAGAAAACAGAATCTTTTCTTTGGCCAGGTAATAACTTTTCTTAAGTACTTCCCATCACATATGTTATAGCTTACTTGGTAGTGAAACGTGGTATTAACATTCTCCGATGTGTAAAAAGATAGGCTAAAGAAGATGTGAATAAACGTTTTCAGAAGAGAGGAAAATAGGTACTGAAAACTTTAATGATTTTTACTTCAACTGCCACAGGCATATTCCATGGTAGTTTTATCTTAAAAATCATAATGGAGGTAGAAAGCTATTTTATTGATAAACTGTTATAGCTTAACCCACTTAAAATTTCCCACTTAAAATGATATATGATCACATGTAGATTAATTATATAAAATTATTAAATTTAGATTATATTATACATATAACTTATAGATTAGATATTACCTATTATATAATTATATACATGTGGGCATGTATATGTATATGCAATGTTATTAAAAGCCACTGGGTCCTTCAACTGCCTAAAACATGGGGCAGTTAGGTGGTATAGTGGATAGAGCACCGGACCTGAAGTTGGGAGGGCCTAGGTTCAAATCTGGCCTCAGAGACTTCTCAGCTGTGTGCCCCTGGGCAAGTCAGTTAACCTTGTTTGTCTAGCCCTTGCCCTTCTGTCTTAGAGTTGTTACTAGGTCAGAAAGTAAAAGTTCTAAAAAAAATGTCTCACATCTATTTTGTCATGTTCCATTACATATATGACATTATAGAAAAGAATTTCCTGGGGAAACACATTCAACTCTTAAGTCCTGACAAAACTGAACATGAATTATTCCTCTTATAAAGGAAGCAGCACCACTGATTCAATTCCGTGATAGAGAGTAGTTATGAGGGCTAAGTGCTCACTAGGCTAAGAAACACTAAGGCCTTTTTCTATTGATGGTTATTTAAAGTTGATGGTAAATATATTTTTAGTTAGTATGAAATATGCTAGTTGGCAGGATGGTATATCCAAATTTATATTCTATTAATATTGAAATATTAATAAAATATATACTATTGTCATAATGATACTTATTATACAGGATGTCAAAAAATTCTTTGGGCAATTTGTAACTTTACTATTTAACAATTTAGCCAATACATGCCTTGTTAGTATGTTGTCTCCTCCATTAGACTGTGGGCTCCTTCAGAGTAGGAACTGTTTCCTTTTTTACCTTTCTTTGTATCTCTGGAACTTAGCCCAGTACCTGACACATAATGAGTGCTTAAGAAATGCTGGGGCAGGCAGGTGACCCAGTGGATAGAATGCCAAGCCTGAAGTCGGGAAAACTTATCTTCCTGAATTCAAATTTGGCCTCAGGTACTTATTAGTTAGCTATGTGACCCTGGGCAAGTCACTTAACCGTGTTTGTCTCTCGTTTCCAAATCTGTAAAATAAGCTAAAGAAGGAAATGGCAACCCATTCCAGTGTCTTTGCCAAGAAAACCACAAATGGGGTTATGAAGAGTGGAGCATGACTCAAATGACTAAAAAACAACAACAAAGCCTGTTCTAAAATTTTTGGAATGCCTTCTATGTAAGATTGGAAATGTTTTCTTGGGAAATGCTTATTTTGGGGGCTGTCTAGTTTCTCCACAAGCATATTTAAAAACCAAATGGCACAGAGCCCAAAGACGAAGACTAAATGCTTCTTATGTACTTGTGGCATGGTTTAGCCTTGTAGCCAGAAAGACCTGGAGTCTGACTGCCACACTGGGCTTTGACCCTGGGCACATCGCTTAGTCACTTAGGACCCCAGACAAGTTACTAAAACAAATGGTTGCTTTAGTAAAGGGGATTTCTTCACCTTGGAATTGCATGTCCAGTCCCTATTCCTATATACTTACAATGAATTTCTTTCAGTAATGTGATGAGTATCAGATCCCCAATGTGATATAAGAATTTAAAAATCTGCCAAGATATAGCATCTGTTTCACATTTGGGATTCATTCCCTGCAAGGTTGAAGAATGATTGATTTAGCACAAATTACAATAAAAAAAAAGTTTTTTGCCCAGTTGCTATCCCAAAGCAAGGTATTTACAAAAGCAAAATGACCTCTTTATCATACCACTGAAAGAAGCAACTCAGGGTTCATATTATTGTGACAAAGGAATATTTGATACTGATGGTTCAGATGCTCCTGGATTTGGATTTTTTGGCTACTTGACATTTAATGTTAATTTTAAATATTATCAATCACTTGTCTATCTGTAGGTATCCATGTGTATGTGTGTGCATGTTTTGTACAAGTATACAAAGTGTCCCCAAAGTCTTAGTGTGACTTTACATCTATACGTGTTTGTGTGGTTGTGTCTATAGATACGTATATATATATAAATACATTATATGCATATGTATACATATATATTTTTCTCACACTCTCTTCTCATAACTATTCTGGGAGAAAGGAAGTATAAGTTATTACTTCCATTTCATAGATGAGGAAACCAAGGTTTATAGTCTTTTATACTCTTGCCTACAAAGTTTATATTTGTCTAAGAGTAAATAAAAAAGTTGTGAATTTAAAACAATATGCTTTTAAAAAAAAAGTTACTCCAAATAGGAATGTACATATTCTTAACTGCCCCCTACAATGTCACTAAGCCCCACATCTCCCAGTCTATTTATTCCTCTTCTAGAAATCTCAATGAAAAGTTACTGATCTAATTTGCTTACGTTTACTCACTAGTGTTTAAGAACTGAATTTTCTTTGAACATTTCTTTATAGTTTCTTTATAAATGAAGTAATACTTTGCTATGAAATTACCAAATGCTTTTTAGAAACACTTCTCTTTATCCTCAGAATTTCCTGGGGCGTTATATATTGCTTTAAGGTTTGTATCTTAAAATGATATGTAAATGGTATGTCAGCCTTGGACTCATTAATAAAATAATACTGTTTACTCCATTGATGTTCCAAGTATCCCTTTTCCTTCTTTAATCACCATTTCTTACCAAATTGTACGTCTAAACTAATACATGATGAAGCTGTAAAGTGCTCAAAAGACTTTCTCTCTTTTGAAAAAAACTATTTTGTCCTTCTATCTTACAACCTATAAAAGGTTTCTAAAAATAGAATGTTTTAAAATAAGGAGAAGGAAGCCAATAACATCATGTTCTAAATTGTAGAGTCACTTCCACCATTTTATTGACACAATGACACACTGCAGCCAGAGAGATGGGGTTCAGGAGTAAGGCATTATAGAGATGGGGCAGCATGATGTAGCAAAAGAGGTACCAACTAGACTGGGAGTTGGAAGGTATTAAGCTTTGAATTCTAACCCTGATACTCACTATCCAAGCTAAAGTTTTGGTTCCTTCATCTGTAAAATGAGAGAGCTGGGCTAGTTGACTTCTGAGGTTCTTTTGGAAATCCTATCCTAATCTTTTGTGTCTCTCCTATTATCTTCTTATTCTGGTAAAAGGGAAAAAAACATATCTCTGTCAGCCTGCAGCTAAAGACTTTTGGTATATGTAAATCTAGACAAGCCACTTAATCTCTCTTGGACCCAATTTCCTCATCTATAAAATGGGGATAATAGCACCTTCTGAGATAGGTGAGAAAGGTCACTATGAGGTTCAAATTAAGACAACCTGTACAAAGTACTTTGCAGACATTAAAGATCTATATGAATGTTAATTATCCATTCTCTTAAGGAAAACAGAAGGAAATGAAGTGCTTACTACATGCCTAGTACTGTCTTAAACACTACAAATATTATCTCACTTGATCTTCACAACAATCCTGAGAATCAGGTGGTATTATCACCCCCATTTTCACAGTTTAAGAAATTGAGTTGTACTGAGTTTAAGTGACTTGCCCAATGCACATAGCTAGGAAATGTCTAAAGATAGATTGAAATTCAGGTCTTCCTAGCTTGACTCCAAGCTCTCTCCATTGTGTTTCCTAGTGTTTATACCAGAAAAATATTACAACATGGACCTGAGCCCAAGCTCTGCCAGTTACTATTTGCATGATCTTTGACAAGTCAATGTCTCTGGGTCTCAGTTTCTTACTGATAAAATGAAGACCAAAAAGTAGGTAATACCTGATATCATTTACTGCTCTTAAAACTATAATTCTTGAGAGAATAGCCATATCATGAACAAGAGAAATACTGACTCCTGCATAGCCCACACCCTTTGTAGCCACAACTCCTTTTGGCTCCCAAATTCCACAAAAACCTATTCTGATGCAGTAAGGCATAATATGTACCCACACTTCCTGATGCTTTTACAATGTAATGTCTGAGAGTAGTAAATTAGATTTCCTAGATCATGTTGATAAACCATTAGTTTCTTTAAAAACAAAAAACACAAACTACTTTAAAAGTATAGAAAACTAAAGCTTTTTGTATGGATAATATAACCAGAAGCTTTGCAAATGACCTATTCCATTCCTCTACCTTTAAGCTGCATATGTATAAACCAGTCCAGAAAATGAGCAACTATTCTATTTTTAAAGGCTTCTAAAAAAATGATTTTGTAACCTCCCTTGGTAACTTCTTCCAATGTTTAGCAAATCTCACCACCAGAAATTTCTTACCTTAAGTTTAACATTGACCCCAAACACTATGTAATAAAGGATCTAATTGCTGAGAACTGCCTATCATTGTTACTGGTGAGAAATGCTGAGTAAATTTAAGGATTTTTTTAATGATTAAACTTTTCAGTGACTTTCAAATTGAAAGCTACTTCGAAACTTACCTCTGCTAGTTGGAAGAGTGCTGACTTCCCACAGCGTTTCGCTGGCTCAGGACTACCCAATTGCGATGTATTTGAAGAGATCTACATTGAAAACAATTCACATAAAGAATGTTACAATACCAGAATGCTGGCATCTGCTCACAAATACTCAAACTTTCACCAAATCTTTAAAATATTGTTTGTTATTGTAAAGCACTCAAAGCTTCCCAATATACTTACCTTACCTGTTTGATTTATGGAGATTAGCTAAATGGGAGGAGGTAGGAAGCTTTACTGAGTGCTTAGTGTTTGCTAAGCACTACGCTAAGTTGGAGAGAGAAATAAAAAATGAAAATACAGTTTGTCCTCTCAAGGAGCTTACATTCTAATGGGGGAGAAAACACCCAAAGAGTACTGATAACTTAGGAGGAAAACTGTAGTCAGACAAATTACAGGGTTGGTAATTAGGACTGTGGGGAAGTAGGGCTGAAACATGCCATCCAGAAACCATGATTTGATTGACAAGTTGATTTGATCATGGTTCATAATTCCAGACCAGGGAGGAAGTAGCAAGTGAGGAGAGTTGGGAGTAAAATGAAGCATGGCTGAGATTTTATAATGGTCCAGAAGAAGCAGACCTCCATCAGGGGAACTGATTCTAATAAGTACAATCCTCAGTTGTTATTACTGTAAATCTCAGTAATCACAACACATAGTTTCAAACATGGCTTAGGTGGCTGTTTTTAAGGTGATAATTTTCTTGGCTATCATTTGAGTGCAGCATGAGAAAATTTCCCCTTTTTTGGTTTTTAAATGACAGAAAAGCACTGATTCTACCACAACTAAAATCCAAAGAATCACTTTCATTTGGCCAAACACCAATAAAAAATTGGTCTCCTTAGGACTCCATGGAAAACATGAAATCAAATTATAAAAATTAGCAGGCCATTTATGTACAAGGCAAAGAGTGTTAAGTGTTGTGAAACAGAGATATTAAGATGTAAAGATGCAGTCCCTAATTTCATCAACTTTATAGACTACTAGTTGAAGGAGGAGGGCACATTTTACTAAAAGACAATTTACAATGCAAGTAGCATGTGCTATAAAATGGAAAACAAATGGTGCAATAACTGCTTGAGCCCACTGAAAAGATTTCACTTTGAGTGTGTATTAATATCTTCTCAATGTTACACACAGGCAACTAGGTAGCACGGTGGAGAGTGCCAGGCTGGAGTCAAGAAGACTCATCTTTCTGAGTTCAGAAGCAACCTCCAAAACTTAATAGATGTCTGGCAAATCACTTCACCCTGTTTGCCTCAGTTCCCCATCTATAAAATAAGCTGGAGAAGGAAATGGCAAGCCAATCCAGATTCTTTGCCAACAAAACCACAAATGGGGTCACAAAGCGTCAGATATAACTCCAACGACTCAACATCTTCCAGAAATATCTTACAGCTAAATGGTACAGTAGAAAGACTATTTTCCTGAGTCAGGAAGACTTGGACCTGAGTGCAAATCTGACATGGAACACCCAACAGTTGTGTGACCCTGAGCAAGTCATTTAATCTCTGCCTGCTTTATTCCTTATCTGTAAAAGGAAGAGATAATAACTCTTGCCTCCCAGGATCACTATAAGGAAATACTTGTCAAGTGCTTTGCAAACCTGAAAGCACCACGTAATTGCTAGTTTTTATTTTTTATATCAATTCTGTTCTTTATTCTTCCTTCTCATTTTTACAGAAATATTCCTATACTTCTGTTCATGTATGGAATAGTCCTGGATAATCAATGATTTCAGAAGCTCTGTTCTTATAGGTTGCTTCAGGGCATTTTCTGGATCAGCCATCTCCACCTAACCTTATATAAAAAGAGGATTTTGGATATCATAAGGAATATTTAAATTATAAACCTTTGTGGGTTGGCGAGGTGTCCCAAAGCAGAGGGTGTTGGTGTGGCTATTTAGTAGGTTTGATGTGTCTGCCAGGCAGATTTTTGATAAGTTTAAATTTAGGATGATTTACATTTAGACACCACAACTTTAGTTAAATAAAATTCTTATGATTTGCTCCAGAGTAAGTTATCCTTGAATAGGTATTGAAAAAATACGATCTTACTTATTTTTGAAAACCTGCAACATTTTTATCAACATTATTCTTGCTTATTAATGCTAATTCTGCCCTATTCTAGTCAAGCATAGCCTACTGTACTCCCTGGATGCTGAAGAACAAGTCAGTAAATATTTCATTTATCCAGCAATATCAGGAAGTGAGAGGATTTGAGCTTTGCTATTGACTGATTTTTATAGAGTTGCAATAGGAGAGTGACTGATTTACATACTTACTGATCATTTGACTGGCTAGACAGAGAGTCAACATAGTGTAAAAGCTAGAGCTGGTTTCAGAATTAGGGTTCAAATTCTACTTCTGTCTGGCCTCAGACACTTTCTAGCTGTTTGACCCTGGGCAAGTCACTTAACTCCCATTGCCTGGCCCTTATTGATCTTCTGCCTTACAACCAATACCAATATTATTAATTCTAAAATGAAAGGGTTGGAAAAAAAATTCAACTCTGACACATGTAGGCTGGGTAAATCCCTTTTAGTCCCCCTAGGCAGCTCTCCAGGATTAGAAGTGGCAGAGAAGGTATTGATTTGCACTGACAGAGTTTCTTCACCAGAAGTTCCCTCTGCTGATGAAATCAGTGATTTACTAAAAATAAGTTAATCAATATAAATAAGGTGGGCCTTTTCTATATTTTTGTTGTCATTCAGTCATTTTTCAGTCATGTCCAACTCTTCAAGACCCCATTTGGACTTTTCTTGGCAAAGATAATAAAATGGTTTGCCATTTCCTTCTCCAGCTTATTTTACACATACAGAACAAAGGCAAATAGGATTAAGTGACTTGCCCAGGGTCACATAGTAAGTGTCTGAGGCCAGATTTGAACTCAGGAAGAAGAGTCACTCTAACTGCAAACCTTGTACTCTTATCTACTGTGCTATCTAACTGCTCCTTTGCTACATTATAAATATGAAGGCATTTTTTTTTTTACTTTATTTTTCCCCTGCCTAGATTGTTGTGCTTTTTTTTTTTTTTTACAAAGCAGGTATCTACCTACATAGTTGTTGAATTTTCTGAATTTCATATCATTAAATAGAAAAGTATTTTAAATGGAACACATAATATCTCTTTCACACATTCATTCAGTAATTGCAGTATATTCTTTATGACATACATACCCAGCATAAACTTACATAACACTGTAGATTGATCTGTTACTCTCAATAGTATCAGATTTTTAAATCACTGACCATGAAGGTTGATGGAAGCAATTAGTAGTAATTCATGGGAGACAGTAACCAAGAAGGAACTGGGAAGAGAATCCATGACCTAAGTTGTCGATATATAATTGAATGAGATATGAATAATAAATAAAAGTGAATTAAATATACTAATCCACTGAGGCAAAAAATGACCTCACAGGTATAAATGAGGTTTGGTGAAATAGAACTCAAGAGAGACAACATGTCATAATGGCTAGAGTATAGGACTTGATACCAAGAGACATTAGTTTGAATCCTGCCTCAGATAAATTTATTGGCTGTTTGACTCCAGTTAAATCAATTACTTACTAAACTTCTTAACTCTCCTACTTTACAGATGAAAACCAGAAACCTAGAGACCTGTGCTACCTATTTCAAAAGGTTGCTGTGATCCATCCCTACCATTAGACTTAGAAGCCTAAGGCTAACACAGCAGTCCTGTTCAGAATGATAATGACCTGTAAATAGAGAGGGATGAGGGAAAGAGGTCTAACAAAGAATTGGCCTCTGGTTGTCATGCCTCTTTCCCCTTCCCTTTTTTATTTGCAGTTTAGTTTAATAAAGATAAATTCCTTTAAAAAAAATTTGGGGAGGGGAAGTACGTAGCAAACTTCAAAGTTCTATTTAGATGTGAGTTGTCATTAGATATATCTAGAAAAGGATTTACTTTACTTAGTAAGAATGCACTAGGCAAAAGGGTATTAGTAGGTTAGTAGATGAGCATAATAAGAATGCATATTCACTTAAGGTAATCCAGGAACAGGAGAATATTTGGGATCAGAAGCAATAGAAGGAATTGATAGAAAAAAAAAAGTTTGGTGTGGGAACATAACATAGACTATTATTTAAAAAAAAAAAGAAATAGATAAGTTGGCAAAACAAATCATGAACCTGGCAAAGAGGTAAATATTACGTAGTGTGATGAGAGACTTTAGTTATTAGGATATCTGACAGAACTCACTTTTTCCAGAAATAAATTCTTGATTTGCTTTAATGTTAATTTCATTCATAGATGAAAGAGAGGAAGTTATTCCTGACCTATATCTGACCATAAAGAAGAAATTAAGAAATAATAAATAATTATTTAAAATAACTTTTTTTTAAAAAGGAGAGAAAGCTTAGCAGTATTAGATCTCAAACTACAAAACAGTAATCATCAAAACTATTTGATAGTAGTTAAGAAATAGGTTAATCACTGGAAGAGATTAGGTATACAACATACAAAAGCAAGTTAAACCAACAGCCTAGAATTTGATAAGCCCAACTACTGGGGTAAGAATTCATTATTCAAGAAACACTGCTAGGAAAACTGGAAAACAATCCGGCAGAAATTAGATATAGAACAACCATACATGAAGATAAGCTCCAAATTGAAAATAGGAAAAGAGTTTATGAACAAAAATGAGATAGAGAGGCTCACAGAAGGTAAAATGGTTAAATTTAAGTACACGAAATTTAAACGTTCTGCACAAATAAAACCAATGCATCAACAATTTGAAGCAAAAAAAACAGTCGTTAAGGGAAAGGAGAGGAAATCTTTTCACTAAGTTCCTCTAATAAAGGTTTCATTTCTAAGAAACATGAAGAAATGAATCAAAGTATCAGAGGAAGGGAGAAGCTGGGTAGCTCAGTGGATTGAGAGCCAGACCTAGAGACTGGAGGTCCTGGGTTCAAATCTGACCTCAGCCACTTCCCATCTGTGTGACCCTGGGCAAGTCACTTGACCCCCATTGCCTACCCTTACCACTCTTCTGCCTTGGAGCCAATACACAGTAAGGGTTTAAAAAAAACCAAACAAAAATAAAAAAGTATCAGAGGAAAAGCCACTACCCAACTGATAAACAGTCAAAGGATATGAACAGTTTTCAGAGGAAAAAAATCCAAACTATAGATATCTACATGACAAAAATATGACAAATCACTAATAATTACAAAAATGCAAATTAAGATCACTCGAAGATTGGTAAGGGTAGGCAATGGGGGTCAAGTGACTTGCCCAGGGTCACACAGCTAGGAAGTGTCTGAGGCCAGATTTGAACCTAGGACCTCCTGTCTAGGCCTGGTTCTCAATCCACTGAGCTACCCAGCTGCCCCTTCTGAGGTTCTTTTTCACATCCTTTAGGCCAGAGTTAAGTGACAAATGTTGAAGGGGTTGTGGGAAAAACAATGCACAGTTGGAGGAACTGTGATTTGGCCTAGTCACTACAGAAATCTGGAACTATGACCAAAATATTATAAAACTGTGCATACCCTTTGACCCAGCAATATTGCCAGTTAGGCCTATATCTCAAAGAGATCCGAGAAACAAAATATAGGCTCAGATGTACAAAAATATTGCAATTCTTTTTATAGAAGTAAAGAATTGAAATCTAGAGGGTGGTCACCAATTAGGGAATAGCTAAAGAAACTGGAATATATGAATGAAATTTAATACTACTGCGATGTAAGAATAATGAAGTAGATGGTTTCAGAGAAATCTGGAAAGATTAGTATGAAGTGATTCTGAGTGAAATAAGTAGAAAGAAAAATTAACACAATGATAGCACTATAAAAAACAGTTCTGAAAACCATATCAATTCTCAATATAATGACCAACAATGATTTTGGGACTGATGATGAAACATGTGACCCACGTCCTGAATGGAAGCTGATGAACTCAGGTTCCAGAATGAGACTTAAAATGGGTAGGGGAGAATAATGTTGTAATTTGTTCTACCTGAATATGCATGTTATAAGATTTTTGCTTTTCATTTTATTTTAATGCTGAGGGAGGGAGAGAGAAAATCAATTTTTGTTACTTGGTGAAAAAAGGTTTAATTTTTTCAATAACCAAAAGGATAAATTAGTCATGAAAGTAGAAATGATGAGAAACTTGGAGGGGGGTGATGGAGTGAAGAGAGGACAGGTAAAGTGGATTGTCTAATCCTCATACTAGATTTTGAGAAAGTACATTTCAAAAAGCTTAGAGAAAGGTTAGATAGTTTTCTATATCTTAAAATTCTTTGAGAGGAAGTTGGTCCAACAGGCATAGGAAGCCTTCAAAAATCAAATTCTAAATATACAAACTAGTTATTTCAAAGAGGTATAAAAAGAGAGCTACTTAAGATTCTGGTATGAAGTGACCAAGAGCTTGCCATAGGACACAGTAAATACTACCTTGCTTTTCAAAAAAAGGTAAATGTTAGTGGAGCCTTCAAACTGATGAGTTTAACTTTGATTACTTGCAAAATTATTGAAAGAATTATTAAAGGGATAGTTTGGGGATATTTAGAAAGGGAAAACACCAACAAATAAGGATCAATGTGGCTTAATTAGGAACAGATTCATGATGAATTAATCTAATTTCTTTTGTTTCTACAGTTACTAGATTGACAAGTCAAACAACAATTTAACAAATTCTTCCCCACTGCTAATTTTTAACAAGATGAGAGATTAAGTGATTGGAATGAAATGAATCAACAGTCTCTAAGCATAATTATTAATATTAATTTGGAGAAGGGTCTTTGATGGACTCTTCAAGAATTCTATATTTAGGATAGGGCCATTTAGCATGTTTATCAATGACTTAGATAGAAGCACAGATAATATACTTAACACACTTGCCAAGTGATAACCAATTCTACCTTCCACCATCATCTTTGGAATGTCTCCTTTCCACTCAAGAGAAGTCCCCATTCTCCAGGCCATAGGACTGGAACATCTCTTACTTGGAACCATGTAATAGCTTCTTAATTAATCTCTTCATCAGGGAGGAGATTATTATTACATATATGCAATATATATAAATAATTCATTAGTGCTTCATCTTTCCAATTTCCAATCTATTCTCCATACAGTTGTCATGAGAGTGATCAAACCAAATAAAGATTTTCTCCATTTCAGTCAAAAAAGAGCCTGATTCACTCTGTCTCTCCCTCCAGCCCTACCCCATGTTGTTAGAAGAACTCAAACAAATGCAATCATGTGCCACATAAATATACAGGTAGGAAAAAAAGCATGTACAGAAGTCAATATATTCTGTGGTCTTTTGCAACCCTGAGAGTCTCTGATCTTAAGGGGTGGGAAAGTTTTCTAAATTGATCAGATTGCCTATTTACCTTTATATTAATCTAGTAAATATCAAGCATTCAAATTCATTTTGTGTAGCTACAGCTTAAATTGATTGGCAGAGAAGACCATAGGCTGATCAGGACTTTCAAATATTAAAGCATGAAAATTTTGGATCTGGTTATATTTTGGAATCCAATCTTATAATTTATGTTTAAAAATAAACAGATTTCTCTTTACAAGTAACTGGTTAACCTATTTATGTGTGATCAAGAAAGGTTACAAATAGAAAAGTCATTTTTATTCATTAGAAGGATAGTATGGTTACATAGTAAGACCAGGGCTAATAAGGACCTAAGATTGGAAAAAAATTCATGGGAAAACTGTTGATAATGGTGTATTGGTTGGTTTTCATCGTCTTCTACTTAGATTTTAATTGGAAAATGAATGCATTTTTGCCCTGTAAATGTAAAAATGTACCACCACCCCCAAAATCCTCAAAGTAATTTTTTTCTTCATTTGATTTGATGGCTTGTGAATCTGCAGTGAGAATACAACAATGGATTTTTCATCAATTGTAGTTAAGAAGTAGTCAAATGCCATTCTTAGCATGTTTGTTAATGTGTCTCCCTGTTAAATGAAAATACTTTCTAACTTTAATAAATGTCCATTTGATAAGAAAAGCCAACTCTTGGGGTAAACAATGTTCACAATGAATTACAGCTCTCCTGGAACAGAATCATTCTTTTTTTCTTTATATATACCTTTTGATCATTTCCCATAGTGATAGTAATAAAGAGAAAGAATGTAAGAGGGTCATATAATCAGAATGAAAAATCATAGGGGATGGTATCCAGGAATCTTTCCTGCTGTTTAAATCGTATTACAGATATATGCAATGCTAAATAATTGATTCTGCTTCATATTATTATTGGAGACCTGTCCAAAAATAAGTCTGATGTGTAAATTGTTTTTTTCTTACTCTATAACATTTTATTTTCCTTAATTTTCAGTTACATACTATCATGGTGAGCAATTTACAATACACAGTGATAAAGGGATTTTTAGATGAAATGTCCCACTGGGTGGTTCTCTTACTCCCCCACTCTACTACTCCCTACCAGGCTCTAGAAATGCTAGGAAGTTCATCTCTAGCTAATATCTAATTATCATAATTTTGTGCCTATAAACTACACATGACAGAAGGGGGGAAAAATCCAAATTTTTAGAGCCTGGGTATTTTATCTGGATGGGTGATTTATGGAGTAATTGAAAATGTTTGGGGGTATGAGCTAAGGCTATAATTATAGCAATTCTATGCCAATTTAGAAGGTGCTTGTTATATGAAAGGTAACGGTTACACATTCTCATAGAAGGTTTTTAAAAGACAATTTAATTGGTGCACATATAGTTAGGTCTTGATTAAATTGTGTGTTGAACAAGGCAAGCCCCAGATAAAATTACTATATGTGGTTTTTCCCTTCCTCTTTCTTCACATCTCCATTTTCCATCCTTCACTCCCCTCTTTCAGCAACCTGTCTCTTACAAATCAAGCAGTGCTTTTATATTTTCCTAATTCTTACTATCATGGGAGAAAGGATCTGAAAAATTCTATCATGCTATGGCAGAGGTCCTAAACTTTTTGTGTGTCACACAGGCTCCCCTTGGTAGTCTGGTGAATCTTATGGACCTCTAATATGTTCTTAAGTTCATAAAACTAAAGAGTAGCAGGGAAACCAATTATATTTAAATACAATTATAAAAATATTCATTCATTTATTTGGGGGAGAATATGCTGCTTATATACATAAGTCTTCAGGAAACTTAAAAGGATAATTTGGCCCTTGACATATAATGGTATTATATTGTTGCTTTTCAGATCGTATATCTTTCTGATGACATCCTTAATGCTGGTTCTCCTGTTCCATTCTCATTTTGTACAATCAAAATATTTACAAAAACAAATTCATGGACCTGAAGTGAAGAATCCCTTTTAGATGTCAAAGGTATTAGTGGTTTATAATGTGTTCTGCATCCAGAGACAGTATGTTTAAAAGCAAAAACCATAATGAGCAGTAATTAATTCAAAAGAATAACCTTTTATAGGTCAAGGTTAGGTGCCATGGATGGTAGATAGGGTACACAGTATGCACCATGGATAAATTCTCCTGGGAGCATAAAATCATAATTATATTACTGTCTAACCTTTGTATAAATGTAGGCACATAGATGTTCAAAGAGTATGTATGTGTATATGGCTGAGGGGGTTGAGGGTTTAGGGAAGGAGAATCCCTGGTACCTCATAGAAAGGGTCTATAGCAGGGGTCAGCAACCTTTTTGGCTGTGAGAGCCATAAATGCCACATTTTTAAAAATGTAATTTCGTGAGAGCTGTACAGTGCTCACAGTGTACGCTCCTGTAACAGCGCCTGAAAAAAAATTGACTTTATGGCTCCTGCAGAAAGAGCCATATCTGGCCCTCAAAAGAGCCAGATATGGCTCAAGAGACATATGTTGCCGACCCCTGGTCTATAATAATGCTTTCCTTGAAGTATGCTGAGACACCAAATTTCCTTGCTAGGTATACACTAATTAAATTTTCTTCTAAAACCTTCCATGAAAATGTGTAACAGCTACCTTCCATATAACTAACTGCTTTTAACAATGCAGAATTGCCCTAATTATAGCCTAGTTCATAGTCCCAAAATATTTAAATTTCACACACCACCCATTTAGAGATGCATGCATTTTAAAAGTTTTACTTCACTTTGCTCACTCCTGGACTTTGTCCAGTAATGGGCAATCTTTTGAGCTTGGTGTATCAAAATTCTTAAAAAAACCGAGCATAGCTTGGGTGGTGTGTTGCTTTGAGAAAAAAAAAAAACATAATTTCACAACATTAATAGTTTAAATAACAAAAACGTATAATTATAAAATATAACTGTATTTAATGAACCAAAATAGGTAAATTAATATAGGTAGAACTGTCATCTATAGTGCACAGAGTGTCTACACTACACTACAGCAAATATTTCAACCTTGGCATGCATCCCCATGTTTCTCTGTATGTGGCCACGTGTCATAAAAAATGGCTATGCGTATCATAGGTTTGCCATCACTGACAGTCCATAAACATTAAATGCCCACTATGTGCCAGCCACTGTGTTAAGTGCTGGGCTTACTTACAAAGGAAAAAAAAAAAGCCAGTTCCTGCTCTCAAAAAGTTCACAAATTAAGGAAGGAGACAACTATGTACAACCAAGATATACACAGTATAAACTAGAATTAACAGGGATCAAGAAAAACTTTCTGTAGAAAGCAGGATTTTAACTAGGATTTGTGGAAAACCATGGAATCCAGGAAACAGAGATGGGGAGAGAGAGCATTCCAGGCATGAGGGTCAACCAGTGAAAATGTCTAGAGTCATGAGATGGATTGTCTTATTGGAGGAACAGGAAGAAGGGCTGTGTCACAGGATCAGAGAGTACTTGAAGGAGCCTGGACTGAAAATTCTGTAAAGATAGAGGATATGGGGGCAGCTGGGTAGCTCAGTGGAGTGAGAGTCAGGCCTAGAGACAGGAGGTCCTAGGTTCAAACCCGGCCTCAGCCACTTCCCAGCTGTGTGACCCTGGGCAAGTCACTTGACCCCCATTGCCCACCCTTACCAATCTTCCACCTTTGAGACAATACACCGAAGTACAAGGGTTTAAAAAAAAAAAAAAGATAGAGGATATGGGTAGATTATAAAGGATTTTGAATACCAAACGGATTTTACATTTGATCCTGGAGGTAACAGGGAGCCACTGGAATTTATTGAGTGAGGGGTAGGGTGAGGGAGAGGGTGGCATGTTCAAATCTGCATTTTAGGAAAATCACTGACAGCTGAATGGAGGATGAACTGGAATGGGAAGAAATTTATGGCAGGGAGACTAACCAGCAGGCTAATTAAATAGTATAGGTGTGAGGTGATGAGCCCTTGTATCACTCTTTAATCTCCTTCTCTTCCTCCTCCTCTTTATTCTAGCCACCCTAGAGAAACTTCTACTTCTGAAGTCCTTTTCTCCTGATTGGTAACTCCTTCCTTAGGGACCACCATTTTAAGAAGGATCTTGACAATGCTTCACCTCAATCACACCTGGACTCACTCTCCAAAGACCTCCTCGCCTCATCTCTCCTATGTTTTTCCTTCCCTGTTGGAATGGGAAATAGTAGGGTTTGCTGTTATTCAATTAGATGCAGTGGAAGAAGGCTGAGCCTACAGTCAGGAAGGTCTGAAGTGAAATCTTATCTCAGACACTCTGGTGTATGTCTGGCCAGGTTCCTTTACTTTTCCTAGCCTAAATTTTCCCAACTCTAAAATTAGGAAAGGATACAGACCTTTCCAGGCTATGCAATGTCCAAAGGACACACACACCTGCATTTATATAATTGTGTACAGTATTAGTAACAACAGCAAAAGCAGCAGCAGCAGTAGCAATATCCCCAGAGTTTATTATCCATACATGTGTAGATAGCTAGTAGCTATCTACAAATTTGCAAAATGCTTTATACTTATAAAGCATTTTGCAAACCTTAAGCCTTGTATTTTTAAAGGTTTTTAGTAGTTATTTTATTTCTTTATGCATTAGCAGTAGTAGCAGTATTTTGTAGTAGTAGCTTTAGTTGTATTCATAGTAGTTAACAATAGTATCCCCAGAATTTAGTATAGTGCCTGAAACATAGTAAATATTTAATAAATGCACTATCTAGCTAGTTACTAGCTATCTACACATGTATGGATAATAAACTCTTGGGAAAATACTGCTACTGCTGCTTTTGCTGTTGCTACTAATACTGTACACAATTGTATAAATGCAAGTATGTATGTTTATTGTATAAAATGAATACACACATGTTATACATATAGAAAAATAGAACATTTAATAATAAATTAATTACTATGTGTCTGGCACTACATTAAATTCTGGGGAGATTATTACTACAACTGTGAGTGCACTACAGAGTGCTACATAGAGAGAGTGATGGGCACATAGTGTGTTTTATATCATATATGTTTTATATCATAAATGTTTTATATCACTGTCTCTCTCTCTCTACACACACACACACACACACACACACACACACACACACACACACACACACAATTACTGATTAGCCAAAGGTCACCAAATCATAGAATTTTACAGTTAGAAGTTTTTTATAACTCATCTAATCAAATTCCTTCATTTTGGATACCAGCCACCTTCTTTGGAGTCAAAGAGTCTAACATGACTTATTCAAGTTAATGGAAGTCCTCTGACTCAACATCCCAGGGTTTTTTCCTTTACTACTTTTTAGTTAGTATTTTGTGAATTATATAAAAGCTAAATTTTTAATTTAATGGACTTCTCTGTTGCTATTCAACATACCTTTGAACTATTTCTCTGACATCCATTCATAGTATGTGCTTAGGGAATACAAGCTAATCCTAACAATAGGCTAAGCAAAAGTCAAGAAGGGAGGATATATGCTAAATATATAAAGAAAATATAAGAAAAATGAATTTTATAGTATCTAGTGCCAGATGAAAATTATTTTTTGGCTTACCTACTTTGTTTTATGATTTATCCATTCACTGGCCTGGATAACATTCTGATGACTGTACAATGACTTTTCTATCAAGTGTTTAGATTAATCTTCATATTTTAGGGTGCTCTATTTGGCTTCCTAAAATTGACTGTGAACAGAAGAGGTAACATCTGTCTCTTTTTCACCATGGAACTCTCTCCTAGGTAAGAAGAGATGCTTTTCCCCTTATTGGAAACAATTTAGGAAGAATCAGGGCCCAAAATCATAGGTCTCACTTTATACGAAAGGGACTGTATATGACTGGGTGGGAGAAAAGGGGAAGAAGAAAAGATGGCAGAGGAATAGAAAGGGAAACAATCAATGATCAGTTGGTCTATTAGTGGGCTACCGATTAATACCTTCCAAGATCCACAGAACAATTGACCCTGCAATATTGGATTCATTTATGGAAGGAACTTTACTAGAATCCCAGGAGTTTGGGCATGGAGCTAATAATGAACCCAATGATGATACTACTTACATAGCATTTACATCATGGCTGAGTGGGCAGTAACTGTTTTATATGCCATTGCACCAGCTGCTGAATCCAAGGCTAGCATCTAAAAACTAAGATAAACACTTTGGGGTAGTTACAATGCGCTAAATATCAGGTATGTCAAAGATTAGCCACTATCCATTTACGGTTCATATCTTAGAGTGTTAAAGCAATAAAACATGAGAACAAGGAAATCCATTCTGTCTTGAATGAAAAACAAATGGTTCTGAATAACTGGAAGGGACTGACTTAGAATCCACACAAAAAACGAATTATCATTTTGCCAGATGTTTTCTTTCTTTACTTTAAAATTTTTATTAACACCAAATGGATGACAATAAAGGCAAATAAGTGCTACAAACTATCCCTCTAGACAGTGAAAATAATGGTCTGTTTTCCATAATGGAAGATTATTACAACATGTTAATTTATTCAGAATTCATCAACCTAATTGTTCTTTATGAGACAATAGAATTATACGGTATTTTTTATTACAAGTTTCATGAAGCAACACCCAAACAGCCAAGATAAATGTTGTGCTATTAGGAAGCAAGCAGATAAACATGCCAGAAAAGTAGCAAACTAATATTTGATATAACTATCTAAAGAGGAAGAATGATAATTTTTTTTTTTTATTTCTGAAGGATTTGATTTGAATGTGAGCCATAGATCATTTTAGTTTATTTCTAACATAGGGCACTGGAAATTTTACTGCCACAAAGACATTATGCAGAGTTGTTATTGTTTATCCAAGTCAAATGTATATTGATATTAATCAGAACACTTCACTGATTAGGTTTTTCTCCACACCTAAAAAAAAATTTTTTTCCCTCACAATCTTCATCATTTTGGAATTAAACACTAATAAAAATACAACTAACTATAGGGATAGGTCAGAATTTATAGTTTAATAAATCATACTCACAACAGTGAGACAGTCATATCTCTTACAGACAGCTGTCCCCTTCTTTCTAACTCCACTGTCCTCATTACCTCATGTCTGAACAACTGTAGCAGCCTCCTTGCCAAAGACCAGATTAAATTCCATCTTTATGAATGAAGTAGCCTTTCCAACTGTCTATATTTTCTTCTTCTGAACCATAAGGGCAACTTTTATGTCATTTTTCATATTTTGCTATACTGTTTAGTCATGTCTGACTCCCGGTGACCCCATATGGGGGCATTCTTGGCAAAGGTACCAGAATGTTTTGCCATTTCCTTTTTCATTGCATTTAAGGCAAACAGAGGCCACACATCTAATAAGTGTCTGATGCCATATTTGAACTCAGGTTTTCCTTATTCCTGGCCTAGTGCTCTATCCACTGAGCAATTTAGCTGCCTCTATTTTGCTGTATAGCTATCTTATATTTCATTCCTCCATAGCTGACCAGGCTGCAGATTTCTTCAAAGGATCATAGATTTAGAACTAGAGCAATGATGAAGCTTGCTACTCATACCTCCTGACAGAGAGATGATAGACTCAGGGTGAAAAATGAGACATATATTTTTTGGACATGGCCAATGCAGGGATTTGTTTTGCTTGGCTATGCATATCTGTTATAGGGATTTATTTTCTTTTCCTTTTTCTTTCTTTTCTCCATGATAAGAATGAGTGGGATAGGAAAACTAATTTTTATTTATTGAAAAATTAATTGAAAAATAGTCCTTAGAGGCAATCTATTCCCACCTTCTCCTTACACAAATGGGGAAATTAAATCCCAAAGAGGTTAAGTAATCTGCCCCAAATCATACAATATCTTGCAGAAAGATGATAGTTGCTAACTAAATATTTATTGAATGGAGGTTTTCACTTTCTTCTTTAGGGTTAACAAAAGAAAAGAAATATATAAAACATCAACTCCATCCAATTTTGATAATAGCTTTTATATATTTATATAGGAATGAGTACATGACTAAAGCTAAGGCTTCTGTGGATGCCCAAGATCCTAGTCTTCCTTTTCATCAATGCCTCTGAGTTCCATTTAATACATATCTCAATTTTTTCTTTTCTTCTCTGGTCACAGCACTCCAAGCAAATCTGGGTCCCCAAGGGAGTCTGTCTAATATTAGTGTAGGATTAAGTCTGTAAGCCAAATCAGTAAGCATCTGAAGGGCCCTGGATGAGCCAGGAACTGTAATAAGCACTAGGGACACACAAAACAGTCAAAAGACAATCTCTGACATCAAAACAAAACAAAACAAAACAAAACAAAACAAAACAAAAACCTCAAAACCTCACAATCTAATGGAGGAGATAACAAATAAACAAATATATACAGACTATATATATATATGTATATATATATAAAATAAAAATATACAGGACAAATAGGAAATAATAAAAAGAGAGAAAGCAGTAGAAAATCAAGAAGGAAAGGGAGAGTTTTCCTGAAGAAGATGGAATTTTAGATGGGACTTGAAAGAAACCAGGGTACCAAGGAAGTGGCAATTAGGAGAGCATTTCAGGGATGAGAAATAACAAGAGAAAATGTCCAGAGCTGAAATACCAAGAAAAATATGAACAGCAGTCACTAAAGTATATCTAAAGGGATAGCTGAGTACTTTAATAGGTCAAATTTGTGGCTGTATGACCACAAATAAACAATGCATAAATGAAACCATTCAGTGTCATCATTGGAAGAAAATCAACAAATTGCGATCTTGGGCTTATACTGACAGCTCATATTGCCTTTAAAATGAATGAGTTACTGACATTTACTTAGACTATTCTAAGATTAGTTATTACAGAATGTGAAAAGCTACTGAATGATGATTAGTTCTATTTACACCAACAGAAACCAGAAGCTCCAGACAGAGAAGAGTGTTATGGGTGATATATCACAGATGTTAGAATACCACACCTAGAGTTCACTGCCCATTATTAATCTCCCATCTCAAGGTTTCCTGAGACTAAAAGGTGTTTTGTTTTGTTTCTCCACAGAACCCTATTATATGATTTAATGACAAAGTGACTATTTCATACTCATTAATTTCACAACTACTTAGGTGCTTCCTAAGTAATTACATGGTCATAAAGAGTTACATGACTTTCCCCATAAAACATACACAAACTCACATGCACCAACTAGTATCTTGAAGAAAAATTACCATACCTCTGCAAATTGAAACAGGGCTGACTCTTCACACTGTTTGGCAGGAGCAGGAGCCTCTGGATGTGATGTGTTTGAAGATATCTGAATGAAAAGAAAAAAAGTATTTATACATAAGGGTGTTTCTTCTTCTTCTTATCATCATCATCATCATCATTACCAGATGCCAAGATTCTAATATTTGTTTCCAGTTAAGTATAGATATAGGTGAACCCATAATTGGTGTGAAAAGAGTAGTAAGATTCAGTCCACATGATTTGCCATGTCTCAGTATGACAGTCCCATGTAAATATCAAATAGTGACATGAGTGATCTAAGATGACTTTCATTACCACAACAAGTGAAAAAAATGCCTGTCAACTTCCCTATAGGACATTTCTAACTGGATGTTCCACCAAGAAGGATTAGCATTTATATTTTTAAAAATCTATTTCAAAGAGCTTTTCATTTATTCATTCGTTTGTTCATTTGTTCATTTGTTCGTTCGTTTGTTTGTTTGTAATGATGGAATTTATTTCCAAGTATCTCAGACCCTCTCCCTCCTCTCTTCACACCACAGAAGGCATCACCCAGAAACAGATATGTATATATAATGTTTTTTCTGTTTCCATTTTTCAGTTCATTCTTTGAAGTTGAATATTCACAAGTTATTTTTCAAATATGAAATCTGTAGCAGTATATTTGTTTTCTAAGTTCTTCTTATTCTTCATTATCATGCAGTTCTTTCCAAATTTTTGAAAAAACCAATCTGCGCATCTTTTCTTATAGTGCAGTAGTATTCCATCACAATAATATACAGCAATTTGTTTATTCATTCATTACCTAATTGATGGATATCTCCTTGATTTCCAGTTCTTTGCTCCCTCAAAGAGAGACGCTAGAAATATTTTTAAACATTTAGTTTCTTTTCCTTTTTCCTGATCTCTCTGGGAAACTGACCCAGCAATGGTACTGATGGGTCTAAGGGTATACACAATTTTATAACTTTCTGGGCATAATTCCAAATTGCTCTCCAAAATGGTTGGATCAGTTCACAGTTCCACTGACAGTTTATTAGTGCCTCTATTTTTCCACATTCCCCCCAAATATTAAGTGACAGCACTTATATAGTACTTTAAATTTGCAAAGAGCATTATAAATAGTATTTTGTATTTTTCTTTTAACAACTCTGGAGAGTAGGTGCTATTATTATCTCCATTTTACAAATTCGAAACCAGAGGCACAGAAATTAAGTGATTTATCCAGGGTCATATAGCTAGGAAAGTATCTGAAGTGGGATTTGAACTCCAAGTTTTTCTGACTCCAGGTCTGGCACCACCTATCTACTTCCATGTCCTCCCAGATTTGTAATTTAAGGGCCATCTTTTACTTCTTACTCTTATTATATATCTACCTAATCAATTAGTAATTCTTATCTTTTCTACCTTCACAACATTTTTTATATTCTCCCTTCTCTCCACTCACAGAGATATCACTCAAATTCAGGCCCCCATCACCTTTCTCTTGTATAATTCCAATATAACCTCCACCAACTTCCAAAGTAACCTTCCTAAAGGACAGGTCTAGCCAGGTCCACTCTCAATTCAATAAACACCAGTAGTTTTCTTTTATGACTTCTAGGAACAAATAAAAACCCCTTTAACATTGAAAGCACCTCATAACCAACAACCTTTTCTATCTCCTTTCAGTCTTTGAACACTTTACTCCCCTCCATGCACCCTAGAATTCAGCCATAATTTATCATTGCACCAGCCATGACACTCCATCTACAGTCTCTGTGCTTCTGATTTGGCTGCTCCCTTTTCTCAGTCTTGGAACAATCACCCTCCTCATTCCAGCCTCAGAATTACTGGATTCTTTTTTGACTCATCTCAAATAGCACCTTTTGTAAACTACTTCTCTTAGCCTCCTCCTTCTCCTCCAAGATTACCTTCCATTAACTCTGTATGGATTTTGTATAGACTTTTTTTTACATAATATCTATTACATTAGAATTAAGTTCCTTGAATGCCTTTGCTTTCCTTGTATCCCTAGTGTTTAGCCCAGTGCATGACACATAGTGAATACTTAATAAATTATTGTTGTTTGGTTAATTTTTTTAAAAGACCACTAAATATTTTTGTATAGCCGCACTTTTGTGGTAGAAAAAAACTGGAAAATGAGGGTATGCCCTTCAATTGGGGAATGACTGAACAAATTGTGGTATATGCTGGTGATGGAATACTATTGTGCTCAAAGGAATAATAAACTGAAGGAATTCCGTATGAACTGGAAAGACCTCCAGGAATTGATGCAGAGCGAAAGGAGCAGAACCAGAAGAACATTGTACACAGAGGCTGATACACTGTGGTAAAATCGAATGTAATGAACTTCTGTACTAGCAGCAATGCAATGATCCAAGACAATTCTGAGGAACTTATGGGAAAAAACACTACCCACATTCAAAGGAAGAACTACAGGAGAGGAAACACAGAAGAAAAAGAAATGCTTAAACACATGGGTTGATGCAGACAGGATTGGGGATGCAGACTCGAAATGAACACTCCAATGCAACTATCAATAATATGGAAATAGGTCTTGATAGATGACACATGTTTAAACCAGTGGAAATGTGCCTCGGCTATGGGGGGAAGTTGAAAGGGGGGGGTGAAGGGGAAAGTAAGAACATGAATCATGTTACCATGGAAAATTTTTCTAAAGAATAAAAAATTCTTTTAAAAGACCACTAAAATAAGAAGTTGTGCCAGAAAAAAAAGGCATGGAATTTTGCTTTGCTTTGTGTTTTTTAGGGCTGTTATTTGTATATCCTATAATATCTGTATTTCTTTTAAAAAAAGATTCTACTAGGGGCAGTTGGGTAGCTCAGTGGAATGAGAGTCAGGCCTAGAGACAGGAGGTCCTAGGTTCAAATCTGACCTCAAACACGTCCCAGCTGTGTGACCCTGGGCAAGTCACTTGACCCCCATTGCCCACCCTTACCACTCTTCCACCAAGGAGCCAATACACAGAAGTTAAGGGTTTAAAAAAAATAAAATTCTACAGGACAGAACAGGGATGACTGACAACAAACACACTGGAAAAAGATAAGATACAAAGTAAACCTTTTATCAGTTGTACAATCTTTATTAAGATTGTGTCAGGCACTGGGCTAAGTAATAAGGACACAAAGAAAAAATAAAGACAGTACTTGCTCTCAGGGAGCTCACAATCTAATAGGGGAGGATAACATACAAATAATTATATACAAATAAGATATATACAGGATAAATTAGAAATAGTCAACAGGGGGAAAATGCTAGGATTAAGAGAAATTGAGTTGCCCAGCAATACCTCTACTAGTTCTACATCCCAAAGAGATCAAAGATAGGGAAAAGGATCTACTTGCACAAAAATATTTATAGCAGATCTTTTTTTGTGGTGTCAAAGAGCTGGAAACTGAAGGAATGACCATCAATTCAAGAATGGCTGAACAAGTTGTGGTATATAATTGTAAGAATTCACAAACAAGATAATCACAAAAAACCTGGAAAGACTTATATGAAGTGATCCATAGTGAAGTGAGCAGAACCAGGAGAACACTGTGTACAGTAACAACAATGTCAATGACTTAACTATTTTTAGCAATGAAAGGATCCTGGAGAACTCCAAGGGATTCATGTTAAAAAAGACCATCTATAGTCTATAAAGACCACTGCTATAGAAGAAACTGAAGAAAGTCTGAATGCAGATTGAAGCATGCTATTCTCCACTTTATTTGCGCCATATTTTTTTTAGTGTGATTTATTTGTCTTCTTTCACAACTCAATGAACATGGAAATATGTATTATATAACAACACATGTACAGTCTATATCATATTACCTGCCATCTTGGGAAAAGAAGAGGCAGGGAGGAAGGAAAAGAACATGGATCGCAAAATTAAGAAGATTATTATTGAAAATTGTCCTGACACAATGTAGGGGGGTACCTCAAAAATTTTTTTTATTTTTAAACCCTTACCTTCCTTCTTGGATTCAATACTGTGTATTGGCTCCAAAGCAGAAGAGTGGTAAGGGTAGGCAATGGGGATCAAGTGACTTGCCCAGAGTCACACAGCTGGGAAGTGTCTGAGGTCAGATTTGAACCTAGGAGCTCCCGTCTCTAGGCCTGGTTCTCAATCTACTGAGCTACCCAGCTGCCCCCTTAAAAAAATTTTTTTAAAGAATGATTAGGAAAGGCTTCCTGTAGAAATGAGGATTTTTGTTGGGATTTGAAGAAAATCAAGAATCCAGGAGGAAAAGATGAACAGAGAGCATTCCAGGAGTGAGGAACATCCAAAGAAATTCCCAGAGTTAAGAGAGTGTATTGTTCAGGGAAGAGCAGAGGTGGATCAAAGAGTAGCATAGAGAGGGGGTTGTAGGGCATAAAAATATGAGAAGAGTCAGAGATCTACTTATAAAAATATATATAGGTTTTATAGAACATCTTGTTCAAGATGTCTAGTTCTTAATAATTTAAGCTGCAATTTTTTTTTTAATCTTGACTATACATGAGTAGTTCAATCTGAGAACAGAATGGGAAGGGGTATCCAAAAGCTTATTATGATGGGAACCAGTTACAAACTATGGCTCTGAAATGGGTCCTTGTATACAATTAGTGTGATGATGAGCCAAGAGAATCAGTCAGGGCATAAAAAGATGCTTACATGAACAATAACTTCAGCACTCTGTCCTATGAATGACATTTTGGGGGTGGGGGAAGGAAAGGGGACAGAACTATCAAAAAAGAAATGAATGAGGGAATGTCTGAGTTGTTCTCATTCTCCTTTTCACACACTCAGTCATCTAGCTAAATAGACCTACTTGGCTTTTTCTGATTCATCAACTAATCTGTCACTTCTGAGATTTTCATGTAGCCAGTCCTGAATACCTAGAAGGTATTCTCTCTTTATAACAATCACTTATAATAATTAGTTGCCTTCTGGGCTCAACTTTAGTGCCAGTGGAGGCTTCTCTGGATCCATTCAGTGTGTGTTAGTACAGTCTTACTTCTCAAATTGCCTTGAATTTACTTACTGGTGTAAATATTATATTCATTAGTAAGGGGAATATGGAGTATTTTTTGGGAGTTTTTTGTTTTAGTTTTTGCAATGTATACCTGCTACCTAGCACAGGGTCTTTCATATTAAAAGAAATAGACAAATGCTGAATGAATGAAAAAATGAATAATTGAACAAGGAGGCTGTCTGGTTCTATAGTAAGAGTAAGAGATAACCAAACAGATAGCCCAAGCGCTACTCTGGTATCCATGAAATGTTAAAAGACCAAGAAAAGGGCCCGCAACATGTTAGGTGCATCTTCTATAAGTAAAGGCTGAGTCAATGTAATCAAAATGACAGTACTACCTAAATTAATGTACTTATTTAGTGCCATGCCAATAAAACTACCAATGAAATATTTTACAGAAATAGAAACAATAATAGAATTCATCTTGAAGGGGAAAAGGTGAAGAATTTTAATGAAAATTATAGAATACTTATGGAAGAACATAGGCAAGAAAGGAGGTACTCCCAATCTCTTAAGGAAGTCCATTTCATTTTTAGATAATTCTAAATATTAGGAAATATTCCTTCATATCAAAGCCAAATCTCCTTCTTTGCAATTCTTACCTGCTGCTTCTAATACTAAAGTATATGTCTGACATCTTTTCCCAGGATTATTCTTCAAATTATTGAAAAAAAGTTATTATTACAACTGAGTTATTATTACCACTGAGCCTTCTTTTCTCCAAACTAAATATTCTAAGTTCCTTCAATGTATCCTTATTCTGAGGAGTCAAGGTTCTCTGCCATTCTGGCTACCCTCCTCTAGAAGATCTATAGAATATTAATATCCTTCATAAAGGGTGACCACACTTGGTTAAAAGAACTTGGGATGTTTTGTCTAGAGAAGAGGTCTTGAGGTAAGAGGTGATAGCTGTTTCAAATACTAGATCTCAAATCCATCAAAGTAATAATTGACATCTAATGTTCCTCATTGTAAAAACACCTTATTTACAACATTCTGACTATATAAAAGAAAAAAAAAAGCTTTTCTTTTTTCTCATAAAAATTTAAAATAAAGAACAAATTCTTACATTAATTTGTTTTTGGTTGTGACACCACTTTGTGCCATCTTTTAATATAAAGGGACTGTTGCCAAGTAAATTAAAAACAAGTCCAAGAAATAGGGTTGCGAGGGCAAATACTAATAGAATCTTCTCTATAACGAGTTCCTTCTGGCTGTAGACTAGAATATTTCAGTTGAATGCTCAATAACTGTCTTCAGTATTTGAAAATAACATTGATAATAATACTACTTACTATGTCAAATAGCTCTTAATGAGTAGGTTTACCCTTCATAAACAGAAGAATTTGAGCAAAACACTGAAATGGACTCCAAAGTCAATCATTTAAAAAGTTATTTAAATACAACCAAGGATGGAAGCTAGCATTCAGTATGATCACTTTGTGATCATAGTGCAAAAATCTGTGTTCAGGTAAAGAAAGAGTAGGGATAAGGAATGAAATGCTAAATCTACAAATTACAGAGGAAGACATCATAGAATATATTCAATTTTTAATTTATAAAAACATTCAATAAGACTGATCCCAACACTGAACCTCAGGAGACCTTTCTCATTTCCAAGCTGGTTTTTTTACAATATACAGTTCAGTTATTATAATAAGCAGTGAAAATGCTCAAAATAGGCAGTCCTAATTGACAAGGTAGATGTAAATAAATCATTAAGACTGGATGACATCCAACCAAATGCTCCGAAGGAACTCAAGGGTGAAATTGTAAAATTGTTAGCCAAAACGTGTAACCTGTCATTATAAACAGCTAATGAGCCAAAAGACTGGCAAACTGACAATGTGAATCCTAATCCATATAGAAGGGCACTCAGGTCAAATAAAAGTTGTACTTTATGAGTAGGAAGGCTTAATAGTGGCAAGATCACTAAATACTTAGGCAAACATAACCTTTGGAGAAAAAAACTAGAAAGAAAGTGATATGATTTCAATGCAGGATATTTATGCCTGACTAACCTACTAGAATCCTTTGAGGAGTAAATAAAAGTATGAACAAAGGAGAACCAGTACATATAATTTATTTAATACCTTCGAAGAGCCTTGGACAAACTTCTAACCAAAGGGTTTATTTTTAAATTGTTACACTATGAGATTGGGAATAAATATGGAATTAATGGATAAGGACTTAGACGCAGGAAGAAAATGTAAGCAATTTTTCCATAGGTACAGGAAAGTAAACGCTGGAGTCCCTCTAAGGTTCAGAGTTTGAATTAATCCTATTGAATATTTTTATAAATTATTTAGAAAATGTACCTAGTGAATCTCCAGAATTGGAGATGGCATTGAATTCTTCCAGGAAGCAAAATAATGAAATAACCAGAATAAACTACAGGTATATCTTAAAAAGATGTAAGTAAGGAGAAGAATGATACCACAACATAGGAGGACTTCCGGTTAAGATGGCGGCAGTGTAAGGAGCAGCTGCTCAATCTCTCCTGACCAAAGCATACAGAACTCCTCAAGGGGAAATAAAAACGAGTTCAGAGGAACGAAGGAACCCCACAACAGGACGCAGCATTGAAGGTACGCAGAATCGGGGCATTTCCACGCTATAAAGGGGTGAAACAGCTCTCACTAAAATGGGAGAGGAAGAAGCCCCTCCCCCACCCCCACACTGCACCCCTTGCACAACCAACGCACAAGTGGGAAAACAGGACTGGGGCAACCAGATAATCACTGGCAGCCCTGGGGCTTGTACCTGTGTGCTGCAAGGCGAGGGACCCCAGGTGGCTGGGGGCGCACACCAGAGCGTCCACGTGGGTGAAGGCACCGCCTAGGGCCGGGACAAAGGCCCCTAAGACATGGCCTTTCCCAAGCACTGAAGGCATCGCCTCAGGTGCGAATAAAGATCTCCAGCCCACAGGCTTTCACTACCTTCTGCGGGGGTGAAGGCAGGGCCCTAAGAGCATCTGCGCAGGCAAAGGCAGTGCCCTAGGCTTGAATCACTATCTTCAGCCCAGGCTTGGACCTCCAGTGAGGACACTGTGAGGACAGGAATGCGGCAGTGGAAGCAGCCCCAAAGACTGCTGAAGGAACCTCGGGCAGAGGGGCAGACCGGGAACTACCAGGAGGCCTGACCCCGAGGACAAGGAGACTGAAGTCCCCTCCCCCCTCCCCCAGAGCTAACAAGGCCCAGGCAGACCCTGAGTGCAAAGACAAAGCGTAAAAGGGGCGGGGCCAACAATGGCCAGCAATAAGGAAGCCCAGAAGAAAAAGACTATCAAGAGAAACTCTGGAACACTCGACAACTTCTACACAGAGAAAATCCAGACAACAGAGGAGGGAAAACAAAAATCCAAACCTCCCCCCAAAAATGAAAGCTGGTCACAAGCTATGGAAGAGTTTAAAAATGAAATGATGAGGAAGATGGAAGAAATCTGGCAAGAAAATAACAGTTTAAAAGGCAGAATTTCGCATTTGGAAAGTGAGACAAGTCAACTGAAGACCAAAAATGACCAGATTGAAAAGGAAAACCAAAAAATTATAGCCGAAAACCAAAACATTAAAGCCGAAAACCAGTCCTTAAAGGCTAGAATCGAACATTTAGAAACCAATGATCTCTCAAGACAACAAGAACAAATAAAACAAAGTCAAAAGACTGATAAAATAGAAGGAAACATGAAATATCTCAATGAGAGAGTGACAGACCAAGAAAACCGGTCTAGAAGAGACAACTTGAGAATCATTGGTCTTCCAGAAAAGGCAGAAATTAATAGAAACTTGGACTCCATACTTAAAGAAATTATTCAGCAAAATTGCCCTGAAGTTCTACAACAAGAGGGCAATATAGACATTGAAAGGATCCAAAGAACACCCTCTACACTGGACCCAGAAAAGTCAACACCCAGAAATATAATAGCAAAATTGAAGAGCTTTCAAGTTAAAGAAAAAATCTTACAAGAAGCCAGAAAGAGACAATTCAAATACCAAGGAGCACCAATAAGGATCACACAGGATCTGGCAGCCTCAACGCTAAAAGACCGCAAGGCTTGGAATACAATATTCAGAAAGGCAAGAGAGCTGGGCCTTCAGCCACGAATCAACTACCCAGCGAAATTGACTATATACTTTCAGGGGAAAGTATGGGCATTCAACAAAATTGAAGAATTCCAAGTTTTTGCACAAAAGAGACCGGGACTAAATGGAAAGTTTGACACTCAACCACAAACATCAAGAGAAAGATGAAAAGGTATATAAGAAACAGAGGGAAAAGAAAGAAAACACATAGTCTTTTAAGCTTGACTCTTTAAGGGCATAAATAAGATCTAATTATCTGTATTCCTATGTGGAGAAATGCTATGTATAATTCTCTGTAGTGAACTCTATACACTATTATAATATTCACTATTATAGCAACCAGAAGAATAATTCATAGGGAGAGGGTGGAATACTAAATGGTCTAAGAAGACATGGGGGGTGGGAAAGAGGTGGGGAATAGTAGGGGACAGCAAGAAAAATCCGAGTAAATAAGAAAAATAAGATATTCTATTACACACAAAGAGGGCATGGGAAGGGGAGGGGTTGAATAATATCATAAGAAGGAGAGGAAGAGAGCATAATCAAACCTTACTCTCAGTGTAATCAACCTGGAGAAGGAAGAGTAGCTTTATTATCCATCCGGATAAAAAACTCTATCTAACCCTACTGAGAAAGTCAGAAGGGATAAACCAAAGGGAACAGGGGAGTGGGGAGGCCAAAAAAGGGAGGGGAGAAGAAGGGGGAGGGAATTCATTTGGTCTTTAAAAAAAAACAAAGAGGGGAACAACAAGGGAGGGGGCAGAAAGGGAAGTCAATCAAGGGAGGGGATAAGGGATACTGGCTCAAAGCAAACCACTGGTGTAAAAGAAAATAGTGTAATAAGAAGGAGTGGGTCTAGGGGAGGATACAAAAATGTCAGTGAATACACAACTAACAATTGTAACTCTGAATGTGAACTCACTCATTTGATTATATTAAGCTAAAAAGCTTTTGTACAAACAAAAACAATGTAGTCAAAATCAGAAGGGAAACAACAAATTGGGAAAAAATCTTTATAACAAAAAACTCTAACAGGGGTCTAATTACTCAAATATACAAGGAGTTAAAGCAATTATATAAAAAAATCAAGCCATTCCCCAATTGATGAATGGGCAAGAGACATGAATAGGCAATTTTCAGGTAAAGAAATCAAAAGTATCAATAGGCACATGAGAAAGTGTTCTAAATCTCTAATAATTAGAGAAATGCAAATCAAAACAACTCTGAGGTATCACCTCACACCTAGCAGATTGGCTAAAATGAAAGAAGGGGAGAGTAATGAATGTTGGAGGGGATGTGGCAAAATCAGGACATTGATGCATTGCTGGTGGAGTTGTGAAATGATCCGGCCATTCTGGCTGGCAATTTGGAACTATGCCCAAAGGGCTATAAAAGACTGCCTGCCCTTTGATCCAGCCATACCATTGCTGGGTTTGTACCCCAAAGAGATCATAGATAAACAGACTTGTACGAAAATATTTATAGCTGCGCTTTTTGTAGTGGCAAAAACCTGGAAAATGAGGGGATGTCCTTCAATTGGGGAATGGCTGAACAAAGTGTGGTATATGCGGGTGATGGAATACTATTGTGCTCAAAGGAATAATAAACTGGAGGAATTCCATGCAAATTGGAGAGTCCTCCAGGAAGTGATGCAGAGCGAAAGGAGCAGAGCCAGAACATTGTACACAGAGACTGATATACTATGGTAAAATCAAATGTAATGGGCTCCTGCACCAGCAGCACTGCAATGACACAAGACAGCTCTGAGGGATTTATGGTAAAGATGCTACCCACATTCAGAGGAAGGACTGCAGGAGAGGAAACATATAAGATAAACAATTGCTTGAATGCATGGGCTGAGGCGGACATGAATGGGAAATAGACCCTGAACAAGGACACTTGTTACAACCAGTGGAAATGTGCGTTGGCCATTGGTGGGGGGAGAGTGGGGGATGAAGGGGAAAGTAGGGGCATAAAGTATGTAAACAGATTAAAAATGAATATTAATAAATGTCTAATAAAAAATAAATACAACATAGGAAAAAAAAGAATGATAGGAGTTTCAAAGTGGATTAATGAAGGAAAATGCAAAATCATGTAAAAAAAAAACTGTGAAAAATCTAAATTTTGCCTACATGGTGGATGTCAAGCTCTCAGCTCTGACCCTGTGAAGCAATTTAAGTGTTACATCCACACAGTTTGCTAAACTGTTGGAAAAATGGTCAGTATCATTTTGAATACCATCAAAAGAGGGTATTAAGAACAAAATGTAAAACAAAAAATTCTATAACACAAAATAATGTGTGGTTCTAGCTGCCACATGTTAGAAAAGATGATAGATAAGAACGACAAAAAGATGACATAACTAACTAACAATAACAACCATAACAATAATATTAGCTTGTATTTATTTAGTGATCAGAGGCTGCTAGATGGTGCAGTGAATAGAGTATTGGACATGGAGTCAGAAGACATTCCTCTTCCTGAGGTCAAATCTGACCTCAGGTACTTATTAGCTATGTGATCCTGGACAAGTTACTTAACACTTGTTTGTCTCAGTTTCCTCTATACCTATAAAATGAGTTGGAGAAGGGAATGGCAAACCACTCTAAGATCTCTGCCAAGAAAACCCCACACTGGCAGCTAAGTGGTACAATAGATAGTGCACTATATTGGAGTCAGGGAGATCAGAGTTCAAATCCAGCCCAAGATATACTATTATCTATGTAACTCAAGGCAAGTCACTTAATCCTGTTTTCCTCAACTGTAAAATGAGCTAGAGAAGGAAATGGCAAACTATTTCAGAATGTTTGCTTAGAAAATACCAAATGGGGTCACAAAGAGTCAGACATGACTAAAATAACTGAACAACAAAAATTGTAGTGACTATTATGTGCCAGGAATTGTTCTAAGTGCTTTACACATATTATTTATTTGATCCTCATAATAGCCCCGGGAGATAGGTGCTATCATTATCCCTATAACAACTGAGAAAATTGAGACAGATAGAGTTTATTAAGTAACTTGTCCAAGGTTATACAGCTAATAAGTGAGGCTGATTTTGAAATTATGTCACCCCGACACTAGGCATAACGTTCTAACCACTGTACCAAAACAGAGAGAAATGAAAATATAATGATCCAGGGGATGGACTAGCAACAAAAGATAGACAAAGAAAAGTGTGGGAAAAATGAAGGTAGAAAAAAGATATATATTAAATCTATAAAAATTATGAAGAAATAAATAATATCGATTTGGTCAACAAATCTTGGGTTCTTGAACTTTGGATGACCACTTGAAAGTTATGAACAACATATAGCCAATAAAAAGATGTATTACTTTTTATAATGGGTAGTTATATAACATTACTACTCCAAGAGCATGAACAGATTTGAGAGCAACTCAATATTGGATTATGACAAAAGAATGGGATAGTTGGAGATGATATTTCTAAACTATGAGAATTGGTGTATAATCATGCCCTTATAATATGTTTGATATATCACACATTTAAATTCATATGACTTAAAATTACTTATTACATGCCAAACTTTCACTTGGGGAAGAGACGAATATATTTCATAAGGGGTCAAATCTACCTTCTATTATTATTTCTGATCAAAAACTGAGGTAATAGCCTTTCCCTGGATTAAAACTTACCTTAAGAATAAGATTAACCTGGAAAAAAAATTGAAGAAAGAACTGCTTATTTGATGTACTCCCCCCCCCCCCCACAAAAAAATTGGTGAGTGTTTTGACAAAAATCAGATTGAGACCAACATCTAGCATCACATGCCACAATAAAATCAAAATGGGTACGTGACCTACCTATTAAGGGTTATACTGCTTAAAAAGTAGAAGGGCAAGGAGTAAATTCTCAGTCAAATAAGAGCCAGAGGAGATTGCAAAGATAAAATAGATAACTTAGACAACAAGAAATTAAAATGCTGTGCCAATAAAAACTAATACAAGTAGGAAAAAAAGGGAAGATGTTGACTGGAAAAATATTTTTTAATCATATATTCCTAACAGGATTCTGGTATCTAAAATAGCAGAAACTAACACAAATATATGGATAAAGCACACTACCAAAAGATAGTGGTTAAAATATATGAACAAAGTGTTCTCAGAAGAGTTGCCAAGGATTAATGACCCTACGAAAATACTTCCTAAATCACTAATAAGAGAAACAAAAAACAAATCAGAGGCACCCAGCAAATTGGCAAAGATGACAAAAGATGGCAGAGATGACAAAAGGAAATGTTACAAAGGTTATGGGAAAATGTGCATATTAACAAACTGTGCTGCAAAATGGTCTAACTATTTTAGAAAGCAATTAGGAATAATTCAAAGAAAAGTGATGAAAATATTTAAACCCTTTTGACCCCCAAATTCCACCACTCAGCATATGCCTCAAGGAGGTCAATGATTAAAAGGAAAAAAAAATACAAAACATATCCAAATATTTATAGTAGCTCACTTCATAGTAGCAAAGAATTGAAAACAAGTATATGCCCTCTGATTATGGAATGGCTAAACAAACTGTAGGACATTATATAATAGCTATTATTGTGCTATAATAAATGATAATCAAGATGAATGTAGAAGAATGGAAACATATGAACTATGAAGGTGAATTAAACAGGGAAACATTATAGACAAAGACTATAACAATGTAAATATATTCAGTAACAAAGCAATTTAAACTGAATGCTGTGAAATATAATGACCAAGCTTGGTTGCAAATAAGTGATATGAACAGGTATCTTTCTCCCTTATTTCCATAGATGGGGGTCTATGGATGGGGTACACTATTGGTTTCAGATGTTTTAGATGTATTCTCTAGTCTTGCTGAGCTTTGCTTCCTTCTTTTTTATTCTGTGTTATAAGGGACAGCCCCTTAGGAGGGAGGACAGGGAGACATTGGGAAAAGTAGGTTATATAAAAATGAATTACATAAATTTTTATGTTCAAAAAGTATGTTCAAAAGTCATTTGTAATAACTTAGAGTATACTCAGCTTAAGTTACACACAGAAAAATAGGGTGGGCAAAAAGTAATAATACTGAGTATAATTTTTCATATATTATCCTTATACTTTTGAAAACACAATTTCTTCTAAGAATCTGAAAGCCTCCAAATCACTTTTTCAAAGCAGTATTCTGAGTATAACTGAATTAAGTTAATGAAAGAAAATGATTTTTTTTAAAGTTCAGATTTAAGGTCTCTGTAATTTTCTTGTTCACTAGCTATGAACTTGCAATATCTCACCTTTGCAAACTGATAAAATAGTGACTTCTGACAAGATTCTGAAACATCAAATTTGCAAAAACATGAGGATATCATAGAGTACAGAGGATGGGCAATAAAGAAATATCAAGGTAGTAGAGTTTGGAAATCAAGATAAGTAATAGACCACCAAAAATATGTTTGCCTTTAGAAGAAAATGGTTATAATATCCTGCTGGCTAGAGTGTTGTGATAAATAAGCATTTAAGTAGTTTGAAGTTTTTAAAAGGACTGTTCAAACACTAAGTAACTGCTATAATTAGCAAAATGAATCACGGTATGACTAGTATTTACCTAAGGAAAACTTTTTAAGTTGTCACCCATTATGATCATTTTTTCTAATTCTCTCTTTCTCCCAAAGAGAATTTTTTTTTGCTGTTAAAGTATCCAAAGCTTGTTACATCTTTCATGATGTTTTCCCTGATATGTAGTCACCAGAATATGTGAATAAGTGAAATCTGGAGGAATTTGCTTTGCCCCACACCCAGAAAAGAGTGTGACAAAATTCATTTACTTTTTTTCCAAGGTTTTCACTTTTTTATGCTAAAAAGCCCATAGGTCTAAAACTTTCTTTGATATTGTTTATGGATTTGAGCAAACACTTTGTTTTAAAGTCTTTGAATTTCTTTTTATCTTTATTGTCATTAATATTAGTTACAGGACAACCAACGATTTTTTATTTTTTTAGCTGCATTATGAAGCATTCTCCTTCACTGGTGCCCTAACTCTAGATGCCTCATTATGACAAAGAGGTCACGTGACGTAGGGTTTTTAAAGATGATGATAACAGAATATAAATTCTGGCAGTTCCTACCCCATCTGTAAAGGTGCAAATATGGCTTGGCAACAGACTTTCTGGCTTTAGAGAATCAGCCTAGTTAAACTCAGCTACCATTTGTCAGTAGGTTGTCTAAGAAGTACTATTGTTTTTTGAGCTATTGAAATTATAAGATACAAAAGGGTTATTATTATACATCAGTGGATGAAATACAACATTGATGAAAGCACGGATTTTAAAAAATTATTGGTACTTGGGATGTCCTGGTTTCAAATCTCACAGTAGATACTTTCTAGCTGTGTGGTCCTGGGTACCCCCAATGCCTAGCCTTTACCACTCTTTTTCCTTGGAACCAATACACAGTATTGATTCTAAGAAAGAAGGTAAAGGCTTAAAAATAAAGAAACAAACAAATAAATAAAATTACTGGTAATAATCCAATGTGTCTGGAGTTCAGACTAGTACCCTACCTCCTGGGTAACATGCCCAAATCCAAATCAATAACCCCACAATGATCATTCACCTAGTCTAGTTTCCCCTATCACTCTTTAGCCTTCCCTTACCCTCAAACAAACAAACAAAAACAAAAACAAAACAGCAACACCTCTGTACCATTTCTGATTAAATTTCTTCAGGGGACATTTTAAGAACAAAATTCCATCACCACATGGAGCCATGTTGCCAAACTGTAGCCAGCATTTGAAACTCTAATAGCTACCCATTAATTTAAAAAGAGCACTGACCACCTGTTTCCAGCGATCAGTTCCATTGATTAGTCTCAGGAGCTTTAATTAATTTTCCACTCGTTCTTTGGCTGCTCTAGGCTTGACTTCCTTACTACTGTCCCTTGACTGCTAGGGAACTGACAAGCAAATGTTTCCATAAAACATGCTCAGCTGCTTCCAAAGAATTTGAGGCCAATCAGCACAAAAGTGAGAGCCTGCTGGCCTTTAACAAAGATGCTTAGGTAAACAAGGACCCATACATATCCTGAAACTGGTAGTTGGCAAAGGACAGGGAATTCCTTCACCTGGAGGTACTCTTGGGCAAAACTGACTCCATTCAAAGGTTTAGAAATAAAAATCAACACTTCCTAGACATGGAAAGAAGTCAAACAAGTTTGATTGCCAAATTCCTTTTCTCTCTCTCTCTCTCTCTCTCTCTCTCTCTCTCTCTCTCTCTCTCTCTCTCTCTCTCTCTCTCTC